>NW_027179780.1:277500-290000 GCF_036669935.1 Montipora foliosa
ATGCATACAGTACAAACTCACATATAAGAACCTAGTACAGGCTGAAATTTGGCATTTTAAAAATACCCAAAAATATAAGAACCTGCTGAGCCTGGCAAAGAAAAAGAGGTACTTTTACAAAAAAATCACCCTCGAGAAAACTCCTGTTATAGACCTAATCGGCTAACTCAATGTTGTACCCAATTCAAACCCTTTGGGAATAAAACGTTTTGTTTCAGGTATTTCCATATCATTTAAATATGAATGGTACATTATAATGCAAATACAATACACAAAGAATCTTAGTTTCTGGAGATTTGAATTGGGTACAACATTGAGTTAGCCGATTAGGTCTATTGTGTATATGTTTTCTTTGATTGGCATTTTATTGGATTTTCTCTAGAAATATGTTTTCCATAAAGCTACAGTGCAATACTGTCTACATATCTTATGAATAAAATATAGAAATTTATTGTTATTCCTCTGAGAAATAAGAACCTATTAAGAAACTATATGTAATCAGCCTGAATTATGAAAAAATAGCCTAAAATATTAGAACCTGCTCAGCCTGACCTCAAAAATTCTAGGTTCATTTGTGTGGGTCTTCACTGTATTTTGTAGGGTTACCAGTAGTAACTTTTACCCTGTTATACAAGCATGACAGTATGCCATGTTTTCAGTTTCGCGGGAAGATCCTTGAATTGTGTTCATCTTTTCATTATCAATCCAAATAAACTGAAAAACCAACTAGTAAGGTAGAATATGTATGGTAGAATTTTACCATGTGAGTTAAAAGAAGGAAAGTTTACCCCATCAAATTGGCCTTCAAGAATTTCCTGGAAGATCTGTTCATTTGAGGCACCCATGTTTTCAACTTCTGTTTTAAGTTCAGCCACTTTTTGCCTTGCACAGTTTTAAAGTTTGTTTCAAATCCTCCGCTGAGTTTGCTTTGACGTCAGTTCATATGACACTGGGGCACAACCAACTTGATTTTGAATAGAATTGTTTGCAGACAGGGGCTGTGGAACACTTTTGTTTACACTGAGTGACAGCCTGTGCAACCTTACATAACATGCACCACAGCACCTTAAACTGCTTATGAGGACCAAAAAATTTTTCTTAGCTTCAGGGAACAAATCATCTACTGACTTTGGAAGATATGTCCAGGTTTGACCCTAATTAGATGCACGCGGATTTCAATAAGCGTCACAAAGTGTCCCCTTGCTCTTCTCGCCAACTTAAACATCACTTGTGTCTCAGAATACAGACAATTTATGTCACAAAGTGTCCCCCAAATGCTACTCTGTAACTGAAGATTAGCTGCTGCATTTACCCAAAGCTAAAAATAACGCTGACCTTTACCCTTACCTTATTGTTGAAAATAGGTAGCAAATGCTTAGACTTAAAGGGACACTTTGTGTTGGATGTCAAAATTGGGCATACATCTAATTAGGGTCAAACCTGGACATAGGTGGACTTTGGTAGTGACTTTAAATGTTTTAGCTTGTACAGGGGAGTTGTGCATTTGGACGCTGAACATCAGAGGCGGATAGTGGTATTCCTACAGGCTTGACATTTTTCCTTTAACATCATTTATGGGATGAGATTCTTCCTTCCTTGTAGGTTTTTTATATATACTACAAGTAAGTACTGATGAAGACATTGTTTACAATCTCTGAGGCTCATCTGGGACTAGTTTCTTTCTTTTTTTTTTTTTTTTCAGTTCTTCACAAAGATCAGACCTTCAGTGACTCTCTTTTTTTAACTTTGATATTAGCTAGACTTAACTCTAGTGAATTGGAAAATGAAACATTTGTGGCAAATTTTATGATAAATTCAATTCAACAATCGAAATTGAAAGTTGACAATTGAAGCTAAGCTGAACACAATCTTAATGTGTAATTTTAAAGGGGGAACTGAAAAGGAAACACTGGGGGTCTCACGAACTTTTTTACGGAAGAAGTGTGCGGGAGATAAGCTGAAAATCAACTCTAAAGGAACCTACCCACGAATACTCAATACCTTTCAAAAAAAACAAAAGGACAAAATTACCTTTTGCAAGGTCTAGCGATAGAGTACACCGAGCTGTAACGACAACAGCAGTCCGAAAACGATCTGTAGGAAACCTCACTGAACCGTAACGCAAGTGACAGAAGCTGCTTCCACATCAACTTGACCTCTAACTCGAATATCAGATCACAGGTCACAGACAAGGCAATGACAAAAGAACTGTTCACACTATTTTAATAGAAGTATAATAAGAATTTATCCTAGGTTTACAATCTCAAGATAGTCCAAATGCAAGTCTTGACACACTAATTCTAGACTGGATCTCTTAGCAGAGTCGGAGAACTCGAAATCTTACGGCAGAAAGATCTTTTCGAACAATTTGCGTACTTGTTATAACCTTGCAAGAAGGTTAAACTAAATACGATAAATTCACCGCTTCAAAACGTCTTTCAAAGCTTTACAGATCTTTCCGAAGTGACTGAATGAAATACCTGTGTAAAATGGTTGGCTAACCGCTTGCACTCAGCACAACTTCTATGTGCTCTTCCACGGCGACACAATATGGCCGACGGTACAAGTTCTGATCTGAAAGTAAGATGCGCGCAAGCTCTTATGGGATTTTTGGCCGCTGCCGGGCTTTATTGCTCGATGTTCAAAAAAATCTCGTCTTAAAAGCTTTGAAATTGAGAAATCCTAATCGGTCCTTCGTTGGTGGCTTACACCAGAACGTTAAGGCTTAAGATACCTCCCCTAGTGGAACGTATTGGCATGTGGATTCGAAATGGAGTCCACATTCTCGAATTTGCTCGTCCGTTTTCGGGCGTCTATGAGCGAGTAAAATATTCTTCAGATTTGCCGCCACCGAAACAGTTTCCAAACCATGCGTCGTGCAGACGTTTCTCAGAAAATTATTATTCGTGTTTTTCTTAAATTTGCTAAAGGTTATATTAGGTTATATTACTTATTACATTAAACAAGGATTGGGAAGAGTAGATCATATTTAAGTTACGGAATTGAGGGAAATAGACATTTGATGATGTCAGATAGATAAGAATGGAGTTAGTCTTGGGGAGGCCAGACCGATTCTCCATACCTTATTACCATATCGTTATATCATTAATAACAATACCCAGGGTAGAATATTACACTATACTTACAGCCATCGTAGATTTGTGAGCGCTGAGAAAACATTTTCTGGCAGTTGAGTTATTTCATTTTTATAAAGGAATCTAGAAAAGAACGCATGGAAAGCAATTTACAAGAAAATTTCATCAAAGCTGCGTTAGAGTACTAATAGTTTATCTTAACCCATTGACCGCTTGGCCAGGGGGGGGGTTTCTTAGGGCGTTTGAGGTGTCAATGGGTTTAATTGGCAACGAGTCAGCCGAGTGAAGACGCGAGGCGGACGAGGAGGCAGCTCTGAGAGCCGAAGCGCGAAAGTGTTTTGTATGCGGAAAAAGTTTCGAGTCCTACAGAGAAAATGTAATAATAGGAAAGGTAGGGAAAGAAAGGGCCGCTTATCATGTGACGTCAAAAACAAATGAAAGCGCGTCTTTTAATGTGTTGTCATCAGACAAACTGGCATGACGCAACATAGTTATCTGACTATTGTATCGGGTACACTTGTTTTGAGTATTCTTTAATATTTATCTTCGAACTGAACCAGGGTACGTGTTCTTATCGGCCGCTGTTGTAAATTTTGGTCCGCGTGCCGTCGTGGATTTTATTTTTTTGTTTGTTTTGTGGCCGTCTTGTTGTGAACAACTTAATTTAATTTTCAAAGGAAATGATGATGTATCTAAAGTACACAATTAAACGATCAGTTTGACATATAATTCATAGCTTTACCTGCAAAATAAAAGTTCTACAAGTGAAACAACTTCCATGTGTCATGCAAGAGAGTTTGATTTCCCATGACATGTTTCATACCCGCGGCCTTTCAAAAATTACAGCAGTACTTTCAATATTATTGCAAAACACCTTAACCTTTACATTGTCTTTCGAGATACAAACTCTTGATACAAAGTGTGCGAGGGTTTTACTATTGGGTTCCAAAAGGGCACTCTGATAGAAATCTGCAAATTATGTATTATATCAACTGTATTGTTGGCACTTATCGATAGCTACGTCTAGTACTACTTTTTAGTTAAAGTATACTTAGCAGCAAGTCTAATTAAAGGAGAACGGTGATGTTCATCCCAATTTATATTTCGTGCTATGCATAATGAAATTACATCCCTTTAAATGAGTGTAAATGAGTAGATTAGTGCGGTAGAAAAGCGGAAAATACGTGAAGTGATATATTGTCTACAACATACGTAGGATCAGAAAATATTTGTCTCATCGATCTGCCATATCTGTCATCCACGCGTTTATTACTGGGTTGCCAAACCCAGTCGGAATCTGGGTTTCATTTTCTGGGTTTTTTTATTTGTACTAGTAAACTGCACCACTGCAACATTCTTTTATATGGCGTTCCTGCAATTCATATTAATAAACTTCAAAGAGTTCAAAATGCTGCTACGAGACTTGTAACTAACACTCCTCGCATGTGCCATATCACTCCCATTTTAGAAGACCTTCACTGGTTGCCCATCATATACAGAATTGAATTCAAAATTGTGCTGTTAACATTCAAGTGCCTCTATGGACTCGCTCCACAATATCTGGTTGATGTCGCTCCCCAGTCAAGATATAATCTTAGGTCCAGGAATGCAAGTCTGTTGGTGCCAGCCAAGGCACGGTGCCTACCCACACCTTTTTTTTTTTTTATTAATTAATTAATTAATTAATTTTTTTACCCGCACTCGATGACCGAGCCCTTCAGTCGGCTGCTCCGAAACTGGGGAACAGTCTTCCGGCGGAGATCAGATACATTCAGACCCTCACATCTTTTAAACAAGCTATCAAAACATACTTTTTAAAACAGCTTTTAATTGACTTAATTATGCATCTTTTTTTATAATAGCTTTAAGAATATCTTCAAGTGGCAGTGAGAAAATGAACTATTTACTGACATACACGGCTAGAAGAGCACGAAGACCAATTGAAAACTATCAAGGACTCCCAAACGGCTGTCATATTACAAAAGGAGTTTTAAAGTGAAGGTTTCGTCAAAATGCTGTGATTGTGGAGGCTTTGAAAGCGTCGATTTTAAAGGGATCAAAGCTAAAGGCTGGTGATAGTGAAGCACTTCTCACGCTTTCTGACAAAATTGAGAACTGTTGCTATGCAATAATGGAGCTAAACTGGTGGGAATTATATTGTACCACCAACCTGAAGCAGATATATGACCACCTACCAGCAGTTCATTTGCAGGCCAGGTGGCGTAAATCAGCGATCATGTTTGGTGGCAAGACTGGTAATAGAGAACCAACCTTGAAAGTCCTTAGTTACTTAATATGTACAGAATCCTTGACTGAGAACATTCCAGTATATAGAAGAGAAACAACAGTATCCCAGTAAAAGTTAAGGCTGACACTTTGCATTCCATCCCATGTTTACAGATAGTATGCAAGTAACCACCCTCGCAACTGATTTTAGCAAACCGAAGCCTTCAAAATTGAAACCCTTGTCTATCAGAGACACCTGCGAGGTTTGCAAATGATCACTTGAAAAACATAAATGTCCTTTCTTCTTGGCTAAGAGACGATTCCCCAGGTTTAATGCGCTTTCCTATCGTTGTCCCTCTCCTTCTCGTTTACAAAGGGAGTGCCCTCAAAAGGGATGGTTGCACTGGGAAGGACTGTGTTCACCTATTAAATAACCACCCCCTACTACACTCGTTTGCTCCAACCAGGAACCTACTTTACCAAGAGAACGAAAATAGTCGTCAGAGTTCATCACCAAGTATCAGCCTACGAGTACATAATGCATCTGTTACTGATTGCGATAAGGGATTTGTTTTACTCAAGGTATTAGTCCGTGTTGTTTCTGAGAGTGGTTTGGCCCTGAGTACCTATGGTTTCTTAGACACAGCTGCTGTTAGTGCCATGATAAACCCCCGCATCGCTGCGAAATAAAAGCTACAAGGCGTCCCTGATAGAGTGAGTCTGAACACTGTACATTACTCATACGAGTCCCGACTGTGAGCTATCCCAGGTGAAATTCCACATCACACCTGATACAAGGTTCCCAATGATTGTTCCACCTAATCATCCAGTTACCCAGCTTCTGATTGCATCCGTGATAGCACCAGAAACTAGGCCATGCAAGTCAAAGTCACATTCTCGCTCACCTGAGAGAGAAGGTTTGGACTCCAAAAGCGAGGTTCTTAGTAGCCAGGACGGAACAGATGATGGCGGACTTACCAACATTCCGCACAACAGCCTTTGAACCCACTTTCACGCAAACTGGAGTCGACCTTTTTGGGCCTTTGAACACAAAGAGACGAATAGAAGTCGTCAAAAGATGGGGCGTGTTGCTTACTTGTCTACACTCTCTGGTCGTACGCCTAGAAGTGGCCTCATCCTTGGAAACGGATTGTTTCATTAACTTTCAAAGGAGATTCATCAGTAGACGAGGCACACAGAAGAGTATCCACCGAGATAACGGCACCAATTTTACTCGTGCAGCAAGAGAAATTAAAGAGGCCATAGATGGATGGAATAAGAAGCAGATCCAAGAAGGATGTCAGTGGGTTTTCTAACTATCCAAGGCCTCACAAGCTAGTGGGGTCTGGAAGACGCTAATCCAAAGCACTCGAACAGCCTTGCGAGCGATACCTAGAAACAGCTTAGTGGATTAGGAAGTCTTGGTTACTGTCCTCGCTGAAGTTGAAGCGAATCTTAATTCTCAACCTCTTTGTACTGCCTCTGATGACCCTGATGATCAAGAACCATTGGCACCGAACTATCTACTGTTGCAGAGAGCTGTCCACAACTTGCCAACTGGATCCTTTGTAATGCAAGACATAATTATCCTCAAAAAAGAAATAGAGACAGGCACAGATTTTGGCTAATCACTTTTGGAAGAGGTGGTTGAAGGAATACATCTCGTCCTTGCAGAAGAGACAAAAGAAGCACAGGCCACGCTGGAATGTAGAGGTCGGTGATTTGGTTCTACATGTCGACGATTGCTTACTAAGGAGCTAGTGGTGAAATTGATGTTTTTCTTGTTTTTTACTTCTTTGACACTTTTGTACGCTTGGCGTGTCACCCTGTTTTTTTTATGAGAGAATATGTTTGCAAATTTCTCAATAAACTCAGTTCAAATAGTGACTTTCCCTCTACAAGTACTGTTTCAGAAAATAATTAAATCATCACTCGAACCTACCAATTACAAATTCCTTGGATATCTTGTCAATTCCAATACTCTAAATGTAACGACTGCGTGTGTCAGTAGCGAACAACTTGCTTAATATTGTTATATTTATGTGCTTCTTCCTCACAAAAATGACCAGGCCTTAAAATGGCACCTAGGCTGGAGTTGACCTTTTTATAATTCAAACCTGCCTGCTTTTCTTATGTTAATGATGTTGTTCTCATTTTAATTAGTAGGAAATAACATAAAGTGAAGTCTTTTATCAAAATAGGGTCAACTCCAGCCTCTCTTTCATACAAAGGTTAGGTAAATATGCACACAACTATAAATGGTCAACTTCGTTTCCAGGCTCCTCTCTCTTTCTCACTGGAGAGAAATATAGATTTTGCAGATTCCAGAAAGATAATTGACGCGAGAGGAACGATGATTAAATTTTTGTCTCCACGGAACTCATCTACTGAGCCCAGTAGGAAGTGGAAATTAAACATCACTTGGAGCAAGAACGTCTATTCATCTAAATCAAACTCAAGAAAAGATATCTAAGTCCTCTGTGCATATATGTTCGCGTCGGAAATTACTGGAAGTCTACTTAGAACGTGCGCGTCATTTGGTAAAGAAAGACTATTTGATTCTCCCTCCCTAAGATAGAACTAAATTTTACTGTTGACAAAATTAAGTCGGGGAGAGAACCCTGAAAACGAGGATGTAAAATGGTATATTTGTAGATTAAATACCAGAGGGTCTGAGAAAACACTCTCTTAATTTTCCGATTTCATACTTACTACTTGAGCAACTGCATGTTAATAATTTTATTTGGCATTAAAAAAACGGGCTCATTAGGCGCTCAATACACCGTATAAAATTATATGTGACTAAAAAATCAAATCAAAGAAAAATCGCGTAATTTGCCGCGCAATTTGCTATCAATTCTGTGCTTTTTCCCCAATTTTTCTCATGAAACATCAGAAGCCCTGAGTGAAGCCACTATTTCTGGCCTTACCTTTGCTGAACATGGCTTTAATCCACTGCGGTATTTATAGATCTTGTTATGAGATAATAAAAGATTGGTGGCCAGATAACGCCAGCATTTTTGTAGTTCCCCGGTTTGCCGGATTTCGATGTCTTAGCAAACTAGTGAGATCAGTTGCAAAGTGCACAGCTTTCATTATTTATCAAGACCGGGGAGGAATATCGACGTAAACAAAACCATTGCTCGAACGTGCCTCCTAATTAAGAATTCCTTAGATATAATTTCTTGCGTCATTGCCGCGCGCATTAGCTCGCCCACATTGATAAAATAGCGGATTTTCACTGACACTGAGCTGAATCTGTCAAGGAATGGCTATTTTCTCCTAAACGACCACGGTGACTCCCTCTTTTTAATGGTGTTACGTTCTCGTAACAGGTACACGGAATACATATTTTAAGGAGAAAAAAGTTGGATAGTAGAAGTTGTAGTATTTACATATAAATGACGTGAAAACAGCATTTGGAGCAGGACACTGAGTGTGAGGTGATGACGTAACGGCCCAATTTGCTTACATTTTTTTTTTTGGCAAAATCGAGGAAATTAAGACCCCTTTACCCAAAAATTTTAACTATCCAGTGCATGAATATCAATTTTGCCAAGTTTGACAGAATCCTGGATATTATGTCATTTTCAAATTACCTTAAAACTGTGTACGGCCACAAAACGAACACTGGTGTCCCGGTTAAGAATGCAGATGGAACTCAGCTTTTTACAGACATGAAAGAAATATCACACAGATGGAAAGAGCATTTTCACCAACTGCTGAATCCAGAAGGCAACGTAGACAATGATGCAACTGACCACCTAACTGCTCAAGCGACAATTATGCATTTGAATGATCCAATCACCATGGAGGAACTAAGGAAAGCTGTAAAAGCTGCTAACATTGGTAAAGCACCTGGTCTGGATGGCATACCCGCTGAAGTCATAAAACATGGCAGTCATGGTCTACTACAACAACTGCTTTCCGTAAAGTGTACTTGGTGAAATTGCTTGCGTAGATCCAAGCCTGGACTAACTGAATACCTAACGTGCAATGTGCAACACCGCCGCTGATTACTCTCGGCTCAGTCAGCATCGCCGAGGTCATGGGATCGAATCCTGGTGGAAGCGCCTGAATTTTTCAGGTGTCAAATTGAGACAATTGGTTCAATTGTCCAGATAAGAGCAAGGATCATTTCTCTCTTTCGGATACTGTTGTGTTGGAAAGCATTCCCAGAAGCTAGTGTAACCGCCCTTGCAGGTCTGGGTAAAATCGCTCAACCCACAGCAAAGACCGCTGCTGAAATTAAGAAATTAGTCTGCCTGCTGTACCAGCCAACGTTAAGACCAATGCAATCTTCCATCTAATTAAGGAGCAATGTTCCACTAATAGATGTCAACGAAACATGTACCGAGCTGCAATAATGCTGAAGATGATTAAAGCTCTGATAATAATGCTGATGACGGCGATCATGAGTCATCTGATGTTGATAATGTTGATGATGATGAAGAGGAGGAGAAGGAAGACGAGAGGGATGAATAGAATACATTTTATCCTTATCAGGGAGTTGTAAAAAATTGCATTTTCCTGAATTGACTTAGCTGTAAAAAGTAAGCGGTGCAAAATATGCCACAAGGCATTTCCCCAAAAATTGCTACTTTGCATTTTATAATGAACAGGAACTCAGATTTATTCCTATTATGCTATAGGGTTGTCTAAGTTACACTCCAATAGATAATATTAGTAATTAATATTGGGACAATCTGTCCACACAAACACTAATTACAAGGCATTATGTGATCCGGCCTTGTTTTCACATTAGCATGGTCACGTGATCCGTTCTATGACTGTCAGACAGACCCCAATTTAAAGTATGAGATTTTTTGTCGCAGATTCGCCACCATTGAGAATGGTTACAAAAGTCAAGCCACGTTTCCATGTTGGACTCTGAGCATCACACTTTTAACCCCCTTTAAAAGCCGACGGTGCAAGCTACAAAATTGCCGAAAAGATCTGGCATGTTCCTTAGGTTCCCCTTAACTCATCTAGATAGGCCGTTTGATTTCATCACGAAATTCCCACGGGACTTAAATTCGCGACATAGGCTGCTTGACTATGTGGGAGTCCGTGAAGGACAGAACCATTTTTCTACTTCATTTCTATTCAAATATTTAAAAAAAGAGCATCGAAAGCAATAAAAAACATCCAAAACAAGCAAAAAGGCTTGTCGTGATGTTTACTTACTTCATGTAAGAAAGTTCCTGCATTTTTATAATATACGCCTTCGTGGAAAGGCATTTTAAGATATATTTTCATCAAAACAATCGAAACTGAAACTAAGAAAGTAGCACCTTTTGACAAACATGTCAGATAAACAAAACAAGACCGATATCCACTTTCCTTGGTACAAGCATATGGTTACAAGTATTGCATGGCTTGTCATGGGCACGCCATCCATCACATAGAGTTTTTTAATGAAGTAGACATGCTTAGACAGTATTTATAAAAAATTCCAGAGAAAACATACACAAACGATAGCGCAATGCGCACATAAAAGATGAGAAAGTTACTAGGCAGGGGATGAAAGGACAACTGAAAAATCAGAGTTCCAGGCATGATCGGAATTTACAATCTCTAATGTCATGCAGACGTTCTGGCTAATGTGCTTCTAAAACTCCAAAGACTATGATTAGGTGTCCTATATATGTTCTTGAAGACATAGCGTCCCACTGCTCTGCGGGCTGTACTTTGTCTAGGAAGATCCCAAATGATAAGCTGCCACAGTCAACTAACTAGCTTATCAAGTTTGTGTCACGATTCCGGGAGCTCCTGTTTTTCTTTTTCTTTTTTTTTTTCTTCCGAGAAAAAAAACATGGAAGACAATGAAAAACGTGCAAAGAAATATGAGAACTTTTCCAGAACTATTTCTTGCTCTAGATGACTGCGCGCGCGAGTTCTAACGGGAAAGAACAAGGCTTCAATTTGAAGAAGAATAAAACGCAAACGGCGCTTACAAACATTTTCTAAAACTGAATAAGTTTTTAACAACTTAACGTTTCGTATCTTACAATATATATCATGAGAAGTGATCATTATTCAATTACACACACATCTCAATTTAAATATACCGTCACCTGAACAGACTGGGAACTAATGGATTTTATTGACATTTAAAACGTGAACAAACTAAAAAACGACGAGAAATACGCTAATAACAAATAACGTTTTCATTAAGGAAGTTCCCTAGTGTTTTAAAGCCGCGCTCAAGCTGCGCACTAGTATGGCGCGTAAAGCCTGAATCGCACGTGTCTTTCTGATTTTTGTGACGTCAGCGTGACCAAATCTGTAAAATTAACTGCTAATTTTCTCGCGTTTCCGTCGGTAATTTTTTTTTTAATTGGTTCAGTTCTAACGACATACTTTCCTTATCAAATACCCTACATTTGTTAAAATCTGTCAGAGCTAATCAAATATATTTAGAAAAATGAAAAATTACAGAATATGAACGAAACCGTCTGAACAGCCTTCACTTTTTACCACTTCAAAATTTCAGGCAATATCATTTCCATAATGCAGCAAAGAACAAAAAAAATCACCGAAGGAATGTATAAATATTACTTAAAGGCATTTTGGCCAAGATGGGAGAATATATGCCTGTCATTAGATGTGATGTTGCCATGGGAACGGCCATGATACAAAAACTGACACCCAAAAAATCAGCCCTATTATATTGGTACCCATACTGGTAAATCTCTACAACGAAACCTTTAAGAGATTTTGACTAGATTTCCTTTTTCAACTCAATAGAGCCGCTTTACATCTCGGATAATTAGAGACTCTTCTATTTTTCAATGCATTTCTGATCGATCAGTTGCTAAAATTTCAAAATGATATCCGGCAAACAACCCAACAAACTTCACCTAACAAAAACGCGAGGTCATGTGTAAACAAGTTTTATGGTCTTTTCACCCTCTAAACAGTTTTTAAAAAGACTCCCATAATCACATAAAAAAATTTCCCTTATTTAGATAAACTTGTTTCTTCTCTGGGATATCGAAACACCGCCGGATTACAAAACAGAAAAACTGAACATTTCAAAGCAGTGAAAAAAAATTATCGCAAATCTTCAATAATCATTGCTTATCATGTTTTCTCAACCAACCACTGAATAAAATGGGATCATATGTGTTGCCGTTTCGCTCTGAGCCAAGTGCAAGTTGTTGGTGCCTTTCAAGT
>NW_027179780.1:292500-297500 GCF_036669935.1 Montipora foliosa
TGCAGTCGAGTAAGCGAATTACTACGCTTTAGCTTGACCTTTCGATTAGTAATTTTTACCGTCGTTCTAAACTGAAGAGAGAGGGCGTAAAGATTATCAGTCAAACGGAAAATGTTGTGAAAGATATTACTGTGCATGTAATTTCGATTCAGTTTTGGTTGTTGATTAAAATTGTTGGTTATTGTTTGCAAGGCTTGTTTGTTTAGTGCTGTATACACTAATGACAATTGATTTTGTTCTTTATGCGGAATCATAATTATTGCCATATAGATTATATTGCTTTTTAGGGCTAGAAACGGGAGCTCGGCTAATCTATATATTAGTCCAGACTATTTTAATTCCATATTCCAGCAAAATCTAATGACAGGTTTGCAACAAATTTGGTAAACACCCAACAAGCTGCTGGTCTCAAATGCGTAGCATTTGGTCAGTTTCCTCTCAAAGGTTCTTACTTTTAAAGCACCGTGGGGTCTCAGTAATGGAAGCGAATTTACATTGCATTTCCAAGACTATGGCAAGAAGGAGAACAAAAGGGTTTTCTACAGTGTCCCCACATTTGTCTTGTTTTCCAGAATTCGCTCCGGCCTTTAAAAAATACCGCTGACCGCGGAAAAAAGCTGTGTTAAGCCACTTTAAAGACTGATCAAATGCGAATGTTTTATTTTTCCGCTATGTCTATTGGATCTTCCAATTGGATCTACTTCCATGTTCACAGGTTGGGGCCAGATTCGATTGGTGAATACATTTCCATCTCTGACGAAAAGGAGATAGATCAGCCTCCACAAAAAGGGAAAAAGGATGATAGATAGCAATCCAGCAATTATCCAGAAGCTGACCAAATATTTGGCTCTTAACGACGAGAAGGGATGATGCACAAGCTTCGACGAAAAGTACAAGCAAACGAAGCGAAATTAACTGACCTTAAAAAGAAATACGTGCCTTCTAATAACTGTGATGGTTTTCTAGAAACTAGAATAAACTCGAACGTCTGGAACAACCTGGGAGAAACTGCATGGTCAAATGACCTCAAACTCCAAAAGGTACAAAAATATCTTATTACAGTCATGACCGCTGTCATTCTTGTTGTCAGTGATTGACCTAATTAAAGCTGAGTTCCAACCCAGGAATGATGCTGAATCATAGTATTACCACTAACTTGATGGATGATGTTATTTTATTGACAAAAATCCGTCACTTGTGCAATCCATCACTTCACAGCCGTCTTGGGATAACCTCTCCAAATCTGTGAATCTATTCAATAATCTCAAACAATTCCAAACAAGATTAACTCTAAAATGCATTGTGGCCATGGATGCAACAAAAGTCAAACGCCAAGATCTTATATCAACTTCGTTCCCAGTATCCTTTCTCTTTCTCCTGAAAAAAAAAATTCCCTGGTTCCCGTTGGTCATGCGCCTGCTAGACTTTGGAAGATTCCAGAAAAAAATAAAAAAAGGAAGAGGCACGAACGTTAAATTTTGTCTACTAATCTCAGTAGGGAGTGGAAACTAAACATCATGTGGCACAGGAATGTCTATTCAATAATCTCAAACAATTGCAAATTATCTTCTATCTCTTTTTGGAAGTACTGCCATTACATTTTTCCTTAAGTACAAATCTTTCAGATAAATTAATCGTTTCACTTTTATGTCACCCAAATGCAGCACAAGTTGAAGTATATTTTAAGAACGTGGGCGCTATTTGGAAAAGAAAAACAATATTTTTTGCTCTCACCAAGATAGAATTGAATACTGTTGACAAAATTAAGACAAGGTCCCGACCTGCATGATTGCACTTTGAGTTTGTACTCATAGGAAATTGACCAGCTAAAACTGGGCACTTTTTCAAGGGAGAAAGAGAGAGGACCCTGGGAAGGAGTTTCGATCTTATGTGAGCTCACACAGTCGAACACCCTATCGATCCAGCTCTTACCCAGCATCAGGATCCTGAAACTACCAGTGCCCCCTTTTCTCACAGCGTGGGAAGGGGGTCAAAACGAAGCAATGCAGAAAAAAAACCCATTGACTAAGCTATCGCTTGCAATCTCACCCTAAAACTTTAAGTGCTACCAAACTTAAAAATACCTTCATTGCTCATAGAACAAAGCACTTTGCTTCTGCTTGGCAGACGATGACTGCAGACAAGAATATAATGGAAATGGTACAGGGCTGCACTATTGACTTTACAAAACTGGCTAAGCAACCTTTCCCTATTAGCACACTGCCAAGAAATAAGGCTGCACAAGTCATTATTGACCAAATTGCGAGAGCTGAGGAGGAGGAGTATTTGTATCTTTGTAAGACAGAAGAAGGATAGTACCTATCGCATGACATAAAATCTGAAAATGCTCAATGAAAACATTGAAAAGAAACTCTTCAAAATAGACAATTTTTGTCTGTGGTCAATTTGGTCAAGACAAATTGTTATACGGCTTCTGTCGATCTACGGGATGCATACTATAAAATTCCTATAAGTACTATATACAGGAATATCTCAAGTTTTTAGTGGAAGGGGACGCTTAAGCAATATAATTGCTTGCCTAATTGGCTGTAATTTTCCCCTCGTCTCTTCCCAAAAATCTTAAAACCAATGTTCAGATCACTTCACTGTCAAGTTCATTTTAATATGGATTGTATCCTGTCTTCAAGGATTGTAAGAAAAATGCTGTTGACACTGTCAGGCTGTTTGAAAACCTATACAAAAATTTGGTTTTATCAACGGAGTTGATAATGTAATTGGCCCCTTCATTCATTTGTTTGAAAACCTTGTGTTCTTGTTCTTTGCTTTGTTATTAACGCTGTATCAATGGCGATATTACTCACACCTAAGAAGCCCCTTAAAGTTTGTGCAGAATGCAACAAGTTACTAGCTACGTTCTCTTGTGAGATACTTGAGGTATCACAAGTGAAAGTCTTGTTGGTTTCTAGCCTTCCGGCTGTTCAATATAGGCAGCTGCATTATCCACATCTTGAAATAGCCACGATTTTGGGATTTTGGCCCTCCGACTTGACAAGGGGGATTATAGCAGTGCAATGCAGTTATCCCGAGTGGAAAATGAGACCTGGATTGATGGGCAGAAAATATCTTTAATTTGATGCCTCAAAAATCATTTCTCAGGGAAACTGAATAGATATCGAAATAAACCTGTGATGCTCCCAAAAAAGGATGGGGAGCAGTCTGTAACGAGAGTACTACCCAAGGTATTTGGACTACTGCAGACGGGTATAAGCACAGTTAGTTGGAACTGCTTGCAGTGAAATTTGCTCTACAACCATTCGAGCCTCAGCTGTCTGGAAAATATGTAATATCTAAATTCGAAGGGGAGAAGAAAGTCTTCTGCTTGTAATAATGTAGTTTATCAAATTTGGGCTTGGTGCATTTTGCACATTCTCTGGCCTACTGCATCCCATATACTCGGTTCTTTGAATAAGGATGCAGACAGGGAAAGCAGGCCGTCAGCAGTGTTCAGTTCTATAAAGGACTTGTGAATGACTCTAGAAATTGATCTGGTTGCAAGACGAGCGAAATAAGCAACTAGTTGTATTTTGTTCTTGGATACCTGATCTAGAGGCTACCATAATTGACGCATTTACCATTGACTAAAGAACTCAAACGTTTTATCTTTTTCCGCATTCCTGCCTCATCTCTTGGTGCTTATGCAAGATAGAGGCAGACAAAGCGGAAGAAATATCGATCGGCATCAATGTGGCCAACCCAGATATGGTGGCCCCAGTTGTTAAGGTTACTGATAGAACATCCAGTTGCTTTTCCACACCAGAAAAATCTCTTGTCACTACCCAACTCCCCTTCAAAAGAGAATGGTAATGATGGCATGCTACATATCAGGTGATCATACGAGGCAAGAAGAATTTCAGAATAAGCCTTCACGCTCTTCTTGGCATCCTGGAGCCCCAGGAAGCGGAAAAAGCATATATTTTAAATCCAAAATTGGACGACTTTTGTGCTCAAAGAAAAATCAATCAAAATCATTCAAATGTAGGGCAGGCTTTGGAGTTCCTCACTTATCTTTATGAGCTACAGTAGGACTTTCCTGTAGTATAAGTAACACAGATCGAAGTTCTTTATCCTCCTATCTAACTTAAGAAGATGGTATTAGCTTGGCACAGCACCCACTGGTGTCACGTCTGCTAAAGGGAATATTTCAGAGCAAACCTCAGCTTTTCCCAGATACTTAGACATATGGGATGTTGGTGTTGTCTTGTATATATTAAAGGCTTATACCCTGTAGAGACATTGACACTCAAGGATCTTACCCTTAACTGATTAGTCGTGTTGATAATGTTAGTTTCTGCCAGAATGGACAGATTCTTCACATGCTAAAGTTAGCAAACAGGCACGTGTCCCCTGACCGTTGTACGTTCCAGTTGACATCATTGTTAAAACAAACCAGACCACTGTTATCTTAAGTTGCTTATGAAAATTCACGATCGTGTGTTGTTACCATTCTCAGAGAATATATAAGGAAAACAGAATCTTTAAGAGGGTCAGAATCGATCACAACTTCAGATAAGTTATACCAAGCCTCACAGTTCCACAGCACTCGAGCAGCTGCGGTATCCGCGGCCAGTAATGCCTCAGTTTCGGTAGATGAAATATTCAAAACAGCAGGTTGGTCTTCAGAATCCACTTTTTCCAGTGTTTGTTAGAAGCCTGTACTTTAGAAGCCACTATTTGCGCCTGGTGTGCAATGGACAACTGAAAACAGTCACGTGTAATGCGGCTCATAGGAATATAAAAGTATGGTTAGTCAGATGCGTGTTTTTTCTTCTCTTACTGCACGTGACTTGCTGCGAAATCTCATGGGATATCCAGGCATGGTAACCGGGTCCCTTATTGTTCTTTCATTCTTAGGTGTTCAGGGCCTCTTACCTTACACGATTACGCGATTTCGTGAACTTGGGTTGAAATCACGTGCGATCGCGTAATTTGCTCATTCCTGAGCAATCCCACTTTCGCACTTTATTTGAAAACTGTACAGA
>NW_027179780.1:302500-310000 GCF_036669935.1 Montipora foliosa
CGTATAAATATTAAATATAGGTCGGTGTACGGGTCCCCTATGTTTGTAAATGATTGCTGCATAAATTGAATTTCGCCAAGAACGTAAAAATTGACCTAAATGTGCAGGACATAAGCTTAAAGAAATAATGTTGGCTTCCCAAATTAACTTCATTTTACACCGGAATGACTAAACAGCAAGAATTCCTGTCATCGTTATAAAAACTGCTCCCGTGATATCAAATTGCAAAAAACGTGTGTAAATTAGTAAATATTTACACAACACGATGAATCCACAAAGGCAGAAAAATCTCACAAAAACCCTTTTCCAGACAAAAAGTATTTTGAAACAAACAACATATTTGCTATTAGAGGCAAAAAAACCGTCCTATTTCATTCTGTGCGTACAAACAAGCAACAAACTCCGTGTGAAAAACCACACGCAACTAAATAAATTCTCACCGGAGTTCAGGAACAAACCCTTTTTTGAAGGACCTTTCCCTTGAATAACGAAACATAGAATGGACATCAAGCTTTCTTTTTTCAAACAATTTTTGATTAACAAGAATTAGTCAAAGTAACTTTTTTTTTCCACAAGACTATGCAGAGTTGAGCACAAATAAATAAAATTATAAAAAGCAAGACTTCAGTAAACACAGATCAAGTTCCACTCAAGGTGTTCCATTCCTTCTCTGAGTTTAAGCAACTATCCAACCAGAAAAAATTACCAGAGAATTTGCCATTTGGTTTCAGTGGTGCACTGTGTACATAACACCACAGTTATATAAAATGGTCAATTTGTAAATTAAATGCCAGAGAGTCTGAGAAAACACCCTTCGCATTTTCCGATTTCGCACTTACTACTTGAGCAACTTCATTTTCATAATTTAATTTGGCATTAAAATTAAGACGGACTTGTTAGGCGCTCAATACACCGTATAAAATTAGATATAATTATATGTGACTAGGAAAAATAAGATAAAAGAAAAATCGCGTAATTTTTCGTGCAATTTGCTGTCAGTGCTGCGCCATTTCCTCAATTTCTCTCGTGAAATATCAGAAGCCCTGGGTCACAGTAGGTAAAATTTCTGACCCCACCTCTTCTGACTATGTCTGTGATTCACTGCGCTTTTTATAGATTTCGTTGATGACATAATAAATAGCCAAATTGGTGGCCAAATAACAAACAACATTCTTGTAGACGTCTTTTTCTCCGGATTTCTATGTCGTAGCAAACTAGTGAGATCACAAGCAAAGTGCAGAGCTTTCATTATTTATCAAGACCGGGGAGAAATATCCACATAAGTAAAATCATTACTCGAACGTACCGGCTCATAAAGAATTCCTTTGATATCTTGTCATTTCTAATAGTTAAAAAGTGACGACTATTTGTGTCAATAGCGATCAACTTGTTTATTATTGTTGTTATTATTATCAATGAAATGTGCTTCTTCATCACAAAAATGGGGAGGCCATGCAAGGTAAAATAAGAGGTTACGTTGTACCATAAAACCAAACAAACAAATGGAATGGAATGACATCTACTTAAAGGCCAAGGTCCACATACAAATATATTGAAGAATTGAAAGAGTAATCACTTACTGTTGAGATTTAATTTAAACAGCTATGAGTGAATTATTAAGTAACTCAAACAAATCTGGATATTGGCCTCATTCTCAGTCTATAAACACGCAAAAAAAATTGGCCGATATCCAGCCAACTTGATCTCGTGTTTTAGTTTGTCAATAACGTGAAAGCATGAAAAGTAATGTATAAGGAACCTTCTGCAAAGCTAAGTGAAGGTAGGTGGACCTCAAATCAAAAAGAAAATACAGGACGGTGTGCTAGTAATAATGCTGATGATGATGATTCATGATAATGATATCAAATCGAGAATACTCAAACATGGTAAACGTTACCCACAGAAAAATGAAGGTTTTGTCATAACCAAATGCTCTTTATAGAAAAAAAAGTTTTTTTCCCTGAGAGTTCACACAGTAGGCATTCTTAATAATCTGCAAAGTCTGAAATTCGGAGACGTGCTGCTTGAGAAATATAAAATCATTACTCAAACCTACAAATTACTAAGTCCTTCTTCACGGGGTTATCAATTACTGCTGACATTTCATTTAAACAGATGTGAGTCACTTATAAAGTAACTCAAACAAATCCCTGTCGATTGACTAGGCGCAGGGCTATATTTTTTTGTGACAGTTACGTTGGTGCAATAAACTTACAGCTCTTGTAGACGTGTGAGTCCTGAGAACATCGTTTCTGGGAGTGGAGTTATTTTATTGTCATGGAGATGTCTAGAAATAAAAGTAGAAGTAATCTTCTCCAAAGCTAAGTTAACGTTGCACTAATTTATCTTAACACTACTTTCAAAAGTAAATTCAGAAAGTCTAATATTTTTAAGACATTAGGGAGCTTTAGATTCTAGAACGAGAACGACTCCGAATACGAGATTTTCTCATAGAACAACAGTGAGCGCGTGCCGAACCAGCGTCATTTTAGCAGGAAAACGTGATATTAGAGAGTTTAAGCATCGCGTTTACGTGAAACGGCAAGCGCGAAACGGTGGGCTGCTGCTTGTCATGAAAGCATGAAAATGATGTTATTCAAACTTGTTTCTTTCTTTTAAAAAGTCACTTGATACCTGCTGCTAACAGCCAAGAAATGAGCTCATATCAAACGGGTTTCTTCTACTTTTGGCAAAACGCAAATTTTAGTCCAACGTTTGCCGTTTGCCGTAAACGTGATGCTTAATCTCTCTATTGTCGTCATTTTAGTTCGAGATTTTGCAAGAATGTCGTCGTGTCAAAACAAGTCAACAACACGGTAGACGTTTTCGCATTTTTTGATCAGCAAAAAGGTTAAGTTACCAGAAACAAGAATACACTGCTAAGGAAGAGTAAGATTAATTGTGCAGTCAAATCTCGTACTCGTTGTCGTCCTCGTCTACGTCCTAGAATCTAAAGGTCTCTATTGAGTGGGAGGGAGTTGGAACCGTGGGACACAGAAAATCAGAACTGAGAAATTTGCCCCTTGTTATCGCCCCTGGTGCTAGGTGTACAGTGGAAGGTAAAATTAAACGTGTGAGTCACTTATTGGCTAACTCGTAAAAATCCTCGTGGAGTGATCAGGCGCCTAGCAATATAATTTTTTGAAAGATTTTTTGGACAACTATACTCACAGCTTTTGCAGACTTGATAGCCCTGAGAAAACCTTTTCCGGGAGTTCACTTATTTCATTGTCACTGAGCAATCTAGAAATAAAATCATGAAAAGCAATGCATAAGAAAAGTTTCCAAATCTACGTTAAAGTAGTACTAATTTATCTTAGTACTACTTTTAAACGCATAATTGGCAACATTACACAACTCTAATTGAGCGAGAACAGTGGTGCAATGAGTTTCGTTCCCAGCTTTCGCTCATCTCAATTTCTGATTCATAGGAGAATCGGATAAAACATTTTCGAATATTCTGGTGATATTGCAAAATACCGTGGATCGGGGAAAACTTGTAATAAAACCCGGATTAGGAAGAACTTTAGCTTGAGTTCCTTCCAGGGCTGCTAGTAAGTAATAACACCAGACGGTAGTCTAGTTGTCCTTAGTCCCAATTAAGCTGCTATCGCAATCATCAGTGATTAGATCTCAGAGTGGTTCAATCAAAGAAAAATGGACGACATTATCATTGGGTATCAATTCATCCTTTTTTTACGAAGTGAAAGTCCCAGAATTAGAGGACGTTTGAGATATCTATGGCGAAAAGGCTCTTAAATTTTTTTGTAAGAGATGGATTAACGCAATTCTATCTGCAGTGAACACATCCATAACTTGACTGCATGGCTATAAACTTGCAACTGTTTTAGCTTTAAGAGTCTACGTTGAAGAACACCTTTTTTTAGTTCATTTCTATTCAAATATCTTTAAAAAAAGAGCATGGAAGGCAACAAAAAAAATTCCAAAATAAACAGTAAGAAAAAATAAGAAAAATAAGAATATAACGCAAACAGCGGTTACAAATATTTTCTCAAACTGCATAACTTTTTTAACGTTTTAGAGAGCGAGACGAGTGCTAGTCTTATAATGCCTTTTAAATTCAGATCTCGTCCACGTCGAGCAGAGCAAGAAGAGCAATTTCAAATGTGTTCTGATAATCACCAGATACAATCATGCATGTGAAATCATCGCAAGAGTCGATTACACTGCTATTATAAGAATGTCACACAATGTCACAATCCGGTATCGTTACATCTCCCTTTTCTCAAAGTCATGTATTCTTGACAAAATCAATATGCCACGCTGGTAGTTTCCGGGTACGGGAAGACCTCCGTAATTGTACGGCTGGCTGAGAAGTCACGGCTGTAGGCTGATCGACATGAATAATCAATTATGCGTCGTGGCTTTTGCTGGGAGGCTTTGTTGTCTATGGAAGATGATGGGAGGAATCTTCTTTGAGTGAGGGAGATGGCGGTATCTCAGCCGTTGTTCTGAGCTGGCGCCTGTTGCGACGGTAGCGGCGGCCGGCACCTTTTACTTCATACGAGTGATTCGGAAGAGTCTTCACGCAACTTCCAAGAGACCATTTCGTCTCACCAGGGAGTTTCATCCTAATCGCTTGATCTGCCTCTAACGGCATTAGCGGTCGACTTTTCGTGTTGTAGCGCTGCCCTTGGATAGCTTTTTGCTTTGCCAACTTATCCCTTGTCTGGTGCTCTACTTTTTGCCCCATTAACTTGGTGAGAGTTGGCAACAGTGTTCGTGTCCTTCTGCCCGTTAGTCGTTGAACCGGGGAGGTTTCCAGACATAATGACGGGGTGTTTCTCCAGTCTGAGAGCTCTAGTAAATGATCTTGCTTGTGTGATAGTTATTTTTCCAACAATGCTTGACAAACATTGACAGCTATCTCCCCTTTTGCATTAGAATGAGGATAGTGCGGGCTTAAGGTCTCAGTTTTGCTCAAATCCACACGTCTTGGCAAATGTTGCAAATTCAGATGAGCTGAATTGTGTCCCTCTGTAAGAAAAACCTCCAGACTGCCATATCTGGCAAACTGAACTTTAAATGTATGGATCACGCTTGCCGACGTGCTTCGTTTAAGTTCCTGTACCTCGAAAGAGTTCGACCTCTAATCCACCAATGTTTTCGAAATAATTGCCACCCCTTGTGTATCGCACTAACGGGTAGCTGCATCTCTGGGTCACACTCTGTGACTCGTTTGAACTGTTGTAGTCGTATGGGCGATACAGAAGGTCCATCTTCATGCCGAACTTCTCGTAAGGCATTTACTTCAATAGTGTTGCGTTTGGCGTCCTCGGTTGTTAGTCTGTTTGTTAGTTAGTCTGTAGGCGCTGCTCGAGTCGTCTGCGATGAACAGATGTCGGCCTTTCTTGTACTGAATGTCTCGTGAGTAATTGCATTCTTTGTAGTCGCATAGGTGACTGATATATTGGCTTCTTGAACACTACTTGTAGCTGTTCATGGTCAGATTCGACGTGTACTATCTCTCCGGCATATTTGTTTTGGTCAAATTTATGACAAGACCACACAATGGCTATCAGTTCTCTCTCGATCTGGACGTATCTACTTTCAACGTCTGTGAGTGTACTTGAGGAGTAACACACGGGCTGGCTCTTCTGCATGAGGACAGCTCCCAGACCTGTGTCGGATGTGTAACGCCAATACAAATGACTTTTAGTACATTGTTATCTTTAAACTTAATTACTTAATTTATTCATAGCCTCAAGATATAAAAGTAAACTCAGTGTACATAGTTTCTTTCCCCCGTGAGAGTTATGTATGCGCCGTTTCTACAAACTGTTAGCGTTTATCGTATGTCAGCCTTTTGTTTTTTTATTCGCCACAGTTATGTAAGTATATTCGTCGTGCTTATTTTGTACATTTTCACTGCTATTAGGTTGCGTAAATTTCACTTATAATATGGTAATTTTTGTTTCTTTTCAGTTGAATCCCACACGCTTGCGTACCGGCACTTACTAAAGTCATTTAATTCGGAATAAAGTATTTTACAGTGGCGGAAGATTGTTGTTCTTGTTTCTGTAGCGGTTTGGGCCGTCTGCAGGATACGCCACACTAAATGGTAAATTCGTCGTTCACGCTGTAGTATTTGAGTACTGGAGATTCAGTTAAGTACTTCTTCACTGTGGTAAACGCGACTTTATGCTGCGTCAGCCACTGTCACTCTGCGTCTTTATCTCCTAATCCTCGCAACGGCTGTGTCATTTCGCTCAGACGCGGCATGAACTTTAAAAGGGAATTCACCATTCCTTGGAAACGTTTAAGGGCAGCGACGTCGTGTGGCTCAGGTAAGGCGACAATGCCTCAATCCTACGGGAGTCTGGTTTGAGTCCCTCAAGAGTATGCTGGTGTCACATCAACTGTACGTTAGCCTGAAAATGCTTTACTTTGTGTTTGTTCAGTATTAAGTTCCATTCCCTGCATCTTTGCATCTCTATTGCCATACATGGCAACCCAGTAGTTAGACCTTATCTTGAATAGCTTTTTTACAGTTCTGAGCTTAATGACCAGGCCTTAAAATGGTACCTAGGCTGGAGTTGACCTTGTTATAATTCAAACTTTCAAACTTCCCTGCTTTTCTTATGTTAATGATGTTTTTCTCATTCTAATTAGTGGCAATTTACATAAAGTGAAGTTTTTTTTATCAAAATAAGGTCAACTCCAGCCTCACTTTTATACAAAGGTCAGGTAACTATGCACACAATTGTAAATGGTAAACTTCGTTTCGAGGCTCCTCTCTCTTCCTTACTCAAGAAAGAACCATGGCTGCGGCTGGCCATGTGTCTGCTAGATTCTACAGATTCCAGAAAATAATTGAAGGGAGGGAAACAATGATAAAATTTTTACCTCCACTGAACTCATCTACTGAGCACAGTAGAATTTGGTAACTAAACATCACTTGGCGCGAGAATGTCTATTTATCTAAAACAAACGCAAAAAATATATAAATGTAAGTCCTCTGTTCCCGTGGATAGCAGTTCGCGTCGGTTGCAAAAAAGAAAATTCCTGGAAGACTGCTTATAACGTAAGTGCTATTTGGTAGAGGGAAAAAAACTGATTCTCCCGCAGCAAGATACAACAGATATTTATACAAAGACAAGTGACTAGGCGCAACCAGGGGACTTTCTCGAGCGAGGAAGAGAAAGGACCCTGGAAAAGAGGATACAAAATGGTCAATTTGTAAATTAAATGCTAGAGAGTGTGAGAAGATACCCTGCATTTTCCGATTTCGCACTTACTACTTGAGCAACTTCATTTTCATAATTTAATTTGGCATTAAAATTAAGATGGACTTGTTAGGCGTTCAATACACCGTATAAAATTAGATATAATTATATGTGACTAGGAAAAATAAGATGAAAGAAAAATCGCGTAGTTTTTCGTGCAATTTGCTGTCAGTGCTGCGCCATTTCCTCAATTTTTCTCGTGAAATATCAGAAGCCCTGGGTCACAGTAGGTAAAATTTCTGACCCCACCTCT
>NW_027179780.1:315000-342500 GCF_036669935.1 Montipora foliosa
AGAATCTAAAGGTCTCTATTGAGTGGGAAAGAGTTGGAACCGTGAGACGAAGGACAACTATACTTACAGCTTTAGCAGAATTGTTAGCCCTGAGAAAACCTTTTCTGGGAGTTCACTTATTTTATTGTCACTAAGCAATCTAGAAATAAAATCATGAAAAGCAATGCATAAAAAAAGTTTTCAAAGTTACGTTAAAGTAGTACTAATTTATCTTAGTACTACTTTTAAAGGCATAATTGGCAACATCACACGTTTCTAATTGAGCGGGAACCGTGTTGCAATGAGTCCTAAAGTTTCTTTTTACTTTAGTTTCGTTCCCAGCTTTCGCTGATCTCAATTTCTGATTCATAGGGGAATCGGATAAAACATTTTCGATATTGCAAAATACCGTGGATCGGGGAAAACTTGTAATAAAACCCGCATTAGAAAGAACTTTAGCTTGAGTTCCCACCAGGGCTGCTAGTAAGACGGACACCAGACGGTAGCTTCAGTCCAGTTGTCCTTAGTCTCAATTAAGCTGCCATAGCAATCATCAGGGATTTAGATCTCAGGGTGGTTCGATGAAACAAAAATGGACGACATTACCATTGGGTATCAAATTCATCTTTTTTTGACGAAGTGAAAGTCCCTGAATTAGAGGACGTTTGAGATATATATGGCGAAAAGGCTCGTAATATTTTTTTTGTAAGAGTTGGATTAACACAATTCTATCTGCAGTGAACACATCCATAACTTGACTGCATGGCGATAAAGTTGCAACTGTTTTAGCTTTAAGAGTCTGTGTTGGAGAACACCTTTTTTTACTTCATTTCTATTCAAATATCTTTAAAAAAAAGGAGAATGGAAGGCAACAAAAAACATCCAAAATAAACAGTAAGAAAAAATAAGAACAATAAGAATAAGACGCAAACAGCGGTTACAAATATTTTCTCAAACTGCATAACTTTTTTTAACGTTTTAGAGAGCGAGACGAGTGCTAGTCTTATAATTCTTTTTAAATTCAGATCTCGTCCACGTCGAGCAGAGCAAGAAGAGCAATTTAAAATGTGTTCTGATAATCACGAGATACAATCATGCATGTGAAATGATCGCAAGAGTCGATTACACTGCTATTATAAGAATGTCAAGCAATGTCACAATCCGGTATCGTTACATCTCCCTTTTCTCAAAGTCATGTATCCATGACATAATCATTATGCCACGCTGATGGTTTCCGGGTACGGGAAGACCGTACGGGAAGACCGACATGAATAATCAATTATGCGTCGTGGCTTTTGCTGGGAGGCTTTGTTGTCTATGGAAGATGGTGCAAGGAATCGTCTTTGACGGAGGGAGATGGCGGTATCTCAGACGTTGTTCTGAGCTGGCGCCTATTGCCACGGTAGCGGCGGCCGGCAACTTTTACTTCATACGAGTGGTTCGGAAGAGTCTTCACGCAACTTCCAAAAGACCATTTTGTGTCACCAGGGAGTTTCATCCTAATCGCTTGATCTGCCTCTAACGGCATTAGCGGTCGACTTTTCGTGTTGTAGCGCTCCTCTTGGATAGCTTTTTGCTTTGCCAACTTATCTCTTGTATGGTGCTCTACTTTTTGCTCCAACAACTTGGTGAGAGTTGGCAACAGTGTTCGCGTCCTTCTGCCCATTAGTCGTTGAACCGGGGAGGTTTCCAGACATAATGACGGGGTGTTTCTCCAGTCTAAGAGCGCTAGTAAATGACCTTGCTTGTATGCTACTTCTTTTTCCAACAATGCTTGACAAACATTGACAGCTATCTCCCCTTTTCCATTAGACGATAGTTTAAGCTTGAGGTCTTGTGCTCAAATACACTCACGTCTTGACAAATGTTGCAAATTCAGATGAGCTGAATTGTGTCCCTGTGTAAGAACTTCCAGAATGCCATATCTGGCAAACTGAACTTTAAATGTATGGATCACGCTTGCCGACGTGCTTCGTTTAAGTTTTTTTACCACGAAATAGTTTGACCTGTAATCTACCAATGCTTTCGACAGAATCGCCACCCCTTATGTATCGCACTAACGAGTAGCTGCACCTCTGGGTCACACTCTGTGACTCGTTTGAACTGTTGTAGTCGTGTGGGCGATACAGAAAGTCCATTTTCATGCCGAACTTCTCGGAAGGCATTTACTTCAATAGTGTCGCGTTTGGCGTCCTCGGTTCTTAGTCTGTTTGTTAGTTAGTCTGTAGGCACTGCTCAAGGCGTCTGCGATGAACAGAAGTCGGCCTTTCTTGTACTGAATGTCTAGTGGGTAATTGCATTCTTTCTAGTTGCATAGGTGACTGATATATTGGCTTCTTGAACACTGCTTGTAGCGGTTCATGGTCAGATTCGACGTGTACGATCTCTCCGCCATATTTGTATTGAACAAATTTATGGCAAGACCACACAATGGCTATCAGTTCTCTCTCGATCTGGACGTATCTACTTTCAACGTCTGTGACTGCACTTGAGGAGTAACACACGGGCTGGCCCTTTTGCATGAGGACAGGTCCCAGACCTGTGTCGGATGTGTAACGCCAATACAAATGACTTTTGGTACATTGTTATCTTTAAACTTTAATACTTAATTTATTCATAGCTTCAAGATATAAAAGTAAACTCAGTGTACATAGTTTCTTTCCCCCGTGAGAGTTATGTATGCGCCGTTTCTACAAACTGTTAGCGTTTATCGTCTGTAAGCCTTTTGTTTTTTTATTCGCCACAGTTATGTAAGTATATTCGTCGGGCTTATTTTGTACATTTTCACTGCTATTAGGATGCGTAAATTTCACTTATAATATTGTAATTTGTGTTTCTTTTCAGTAGAATCTCACACGCTTGCGTACCGGCATTTATTTAAGTCATTTATTTCGGAATAAAGTATTTTACAGTGGCGGAAGATTGTTGTTCTTGTTTCTGTAGCGGTTTGGGCCGTCTGCAGGATACGCCACACTGAATGGTGAATTCGTCGTTCACGCTGTAGTATTTGAGTACTGGAGATTCAGTTTAGTACCTCTTCACTTTGGTAAACGCGACTATATGCTGCGTCAGCCACTGTCACTCTGCGTCTTTATCTCCTAATCCTCGCAACGGCTGTGTCATTTCGCTCATGATCAGACGCGGCATGAACTTTAAAAGGGAATTCACCATTCCTTGGAAAAGCTTAAGGCCAGCGACGTCGTCTGGCTCAGGTAAGGCGACAATGCCTCAATCCTACGGGAGTCTGGTTTGAGTCCCTTGGGAGTATGCTGGTGTCACATCAACTGTACGTTAGCCTGAGCATGCTTTACTTTGTGTTTGTTCAGTATTAAGTTCCATTCCCTGCATCTTTGCATCTGGACTGCCATACATGGCAACCCAGTAATTAGACCTTATCTTGAATAGCTTTTTTACAGTTCTGAGCTTAATGACCAGGCCTCAAAATGGTACCTAGGCTGGAGTTGATCTTGTTATAATTCAAACTTCCCTGCTTTTCTTATGTTAATGATGTTTTTCTCATTCTAATTAGTGGCAATTTACATAAAGTGAAGTTTTTTTTATCAAAATAAGGTCAACTCCAGCCTCACTTTTATACAAAGGTCAGGTAACTATGCACAGAATTGTAAATGGTAAACTTCGTTTCCAGGCTCCTCTCTCTTCCTCACTCAAGAAAGAACCATGGATGCGGCTGGCCACGTGTCTGCTAGATTCTACAGATTCCAGAAAATAATTGAAGGGAGGGAAACAATGATAAAATTTTTACCTCCACTGAACTCATCTACTGAGCACAGTAGAAGGTTGTAACGAAACATCACTTGGCACGAGAATGTCTATTTATCTAAAACAAACGCAAAAAATATATAAATGTAAGTCCTCTGTTCCCGTGGAAAGCAGTTCGCGTCGGTTGTAAAAAAAAATTACTGAAAGACTGCTTATAACGTAAGTGCTATTTGGTAATGGAAAAAAATGTTTCTCCCGCCCCAAGATAAAACTGAAGACACGTGACTAAAGACACGTGACTAGGCGCAACCAGGGGATTTTCTCGAGCGAGGAAGAGAAAGGACCCTGGAAAAGAGGATACAAAATGGTCAGTTTGTAAATTAAATGCCAGAGAGTCTGAGAAAACAGCCTTCGCATTTACCGATTTCGCACTTACTACGTGAGCAACTTCATTTTCATAATTTAATTTGGCATTAAAATTAAGATGGACTTGTTAGTCGCTCAATACACCGTATAAAATTAGATATAATTATATGTGACTAGGAAAAATAAGATGAAAGAAAAATCGCGTAATTTTTCGTGCAATTTGCTGTCAGTGCTGCGCCTTTTTCTCAATTTTTCTCGTGAAATATCAGAAGC
Source organism: Montipora foliosa (assembly GCF_036669935.1). Taxonomy (NCBI): domain Eukaryota; kingdom Metazoa; phylum Cnidaria; class Anthozoa; order Scleractinia; family Acroporidae; genus Montipora; species Montipora foliosa. The sequence goes on from NW_027179780.1 coordinate 319,339, forward strand.
CCTGGGTCACAGTAGGCACAATTTCTGGCCCCGCCTCTGCTGAATATGTCTGTGATTTACTGCACTTTTTATAGATTTCGTTGATGACATAATAAATAGCCACATTGGTGGCCAAATAACAAACAACATTCTTGTAGACGTCTTTTTTTCCTGATTTCTATGTCGTAGCAAACTAGTGAGATCACAAGCAAAGTGCAGAGCTTTCATTATTTATCAAGACCGGGGAGAAATATCCACATAAGTAAAATCATTACTCGAACGTACCGGCTCATTAAGAATTCCTTTGATATCTTGTCATTTCCAATAGTAAAAAGTGACGACTATTTGTGTCAATAGTAATCAACTTGTTTATTATTGTTGTTATTAATATCAATGAAATGTGCTTCTTTATAACAAAAATGGGGAAGCCACGCAAGGTCAAATAAGAGGTTACATCGTACCAAAAGAAAAAACAACAAAATGGAATACATTGGCGTGCAGTTAAAGGCCAAGGTCCACATACAATTTCATTGAAGACTTATCACTTACTGTTGAGATTTAATTTAAACAGCTATGAGTAACTCAAACAAATCTGGATATTGGCCTCATTCTCAGTCTATAAACACGCAAAAAAAATTGGCCGATATCCAGCCAACTTGATCTTGTGCTTTAGTTCGTCAATAACGTGAGAGCATGAAAAGTAATGTATAAGAAACCTTCTGCAAAGCTAAGTAAAGGTAGGTGGAACCTCAAATCAAAGAGAAAATACAGGACTGTGTGCTAGTTTTGAAGACAGAAAACAGGTACTTTTGCAAGGTAGGCAGATAATTGCAAAGCGGAAGAAATATTGATCGGCATCAATGTGGCCAACCCAGATATGGTGGCCCCAGTTGTTAAGATTACTGATAGAAAATCCAGTTGCTTTTCCACAGCAGAAAAATCTCTTGTCACTACCCAACTCAAACAAAGTACACCCCCTTCAAAAGAGAATGGTAATGATGGCATGCTACATATCAGGTGATCATACGAGGCAAGAAGAATTTCAGAATAAGCCCTCACGCTCTTCTTGGCGTCCTGGAGCCCTAGGAAGCGGAAAAAGCATATATTTTATATCCAAAATGGGACGACTTTTGTGCTCAAAGAAAAATGAATCAAAGTAATTCAACTGTAGGGCAGGCTTTGGAGTTCCTCACTTATCTTTATGAGCTACGGTAGGACTTTCCTGTAGTGCAAGTAACACAGATCGTGTTGTCTTGTATATTTTAAAGGCTTATCCACTGTAGAGAAATTAAAGTAAAGTAAAGTAACCATATTTAACGTCGATAACTCGTAACAGTAATTCAACTGACAAACCTGAGGTCGACGGGGCGCTCATTTTACTCCCCCCTCTCCATCAGTGTTCCGTTTTACGGGTATTGAAAGCTACTTAGCTACAGGGAAAGGAAAGAATTCGAAACAATGATTCGAGATCCGGGAATCGAAATCAGGACCTTTTGCACCAAGGCCGCGCACTAACCAACCTTGCTCCATTAACTGATTAGTCATGTTGATGTTGTTAGTTTCTGCCAGAGAGGACAGATTCTTCAAATGCTAAAGTTAGCAAATATGCGTGTGTCCCCTGACAGTTCTACGTTCCAGTTGACATCATCGTTAAAACAAACCAGACCGCTGTTATGTTAAGTTGCTTATGAAGATTCACAATCGTGTGTAGTTACCATTCTCAGAAAAGATATAAGGAGAACAAAATCTTTAAGAGGGTCAGAATGACAACTTCAGATAAGTTATACCAAGCCTCACAGTTCAGCTGCTGCGGTATCCGCAGCCAGTAATGCCTCAGTTTCGGTAGACGAAAGACTGAAAACAGCAGAATCCACCTTTTCCAGGGTTTATTAGAAGACTATACTTTAGAAGCCACTATTTGCGCCTTGTGTGTAATTGACAACTGAAATGCAGTAAAGTGTAATCCGGCTCAAAGGAAAATAAAAGTATGGTTAGAGTCAGATGTGTGGTTTTTCATCTCTTACTGCACGTGACTTGCATCGAAATTACATGGGATCTCTAGGCATGGTAACGAGGTCCCTTTTTGCTCTTTCATTCTTAGGTGCTCAGGGCTTCTTACCTTACACAATTACGTGAAATGGGCTTGAAATCACTTGTGCACTCGTAATTCGCTTATTCCGGCATAATCCCACTTTCGCCAAAATTCGGCTTTCGCCTAATGCATTTTCCTGCGGGAACGTTACTTAAGTTAACTGCGAGGGACGAGATTGTTTGCGACATTTGACTTGGTTTGCACGCTTCAATTTCCCATCTTCGTTCTTAGCACCGTGCATTTAGAACGCTTTGCATACAACAAAGTCATCTTCAGGTGAAAATATTGCTTAAAATATTAGAAAATATGCGGCAACATAGGTCCTAAATAAAGTTAATTCCACATGGTTATATACACAATATAAATTACATTCCTTTTAATTGCAGCTTTAATGATTTTCCAATTTACAAAATGAATAAAGTCAAGCACTAAGAAACAGCAGCAAGGTTTACACTTGAGATTGGGCAAATTGAACTTAACATCTGTGTATCACCTGCATTTCTTACAAACTAGACGCTCCGTAAGCGTAAACTGGTATATGTATGTCCTTCTCAAATTTCTGTAGTCACTTCCAAACACCCTAACAAAAAATTAGTCCGGAAACGAAACACTATTTATTTTCAAAAATCAAACTGGCTATTAGCACGTAGCCGTAGCCTGTGCACAGCCAGACATGTAACTCGAAACCTAGGACAAAACTTAGATATAGTCCGTCTGTGCAACAGCTGCCAAAAGCTTGTTTTGATATCTCGCAGTTTTAAGGGATTGCTGTACCTCTGTTCGATTGGCTAGAATGTTACGCACTCTGTAATTGGACATTTACTCACTCAACAAATCACGCAACCTTTTAATGAAAGGTTGGAAATAGAGTTCAAAGCCCTAAAAGATCGGTTTTAAATTGATTGACTCCTATCTGAGCAGGAAAACGCGATGTGGGAATTTCTTGTATGTAGAAATGTATTTGTCACTATGACAATCCGAAAACTGTGAACACTAGAAATATTTATAAAATGTTATTGTGTTCCTAGTATAAAGCCAATCAAACGCGAGAAAACTAAACCACAACCAGTAACGGTAATTACTTTGTGGTTTCATGTCGTTTCTGATTGGTTGCTGCGCGATGGGAAATGTCAAAATGAAATTAACGTGTTGATGACAGGTGCTACGGCAGATCTTTGATTTCCTTTTGTTTGCGATCCATCGCAACGCAAATTCGGCTAGTGAGTTGAACTGTTCCCATCACTTCGCAAGCAATGCCCTTTTATTATTCACAGCCCTTCCGCACAAACTTGATCTGGAAGCAAAACGGTTGCCATGGCATTTAACCAATGGGTGTCATTTCCATGGATGCATTGACTGATGAACATTATTGGTGCTAAGTTTGAAGAGAACTGCTTTAATATTGCTGATGATATTCTAGATTTCATGATTTGTTTTCCCTTTGGAACCACTGATGATGTCATCACTTTTTCCACAAAAACTTTATCTCCAGAACGATAGCCCGTGTTTTAAAAATGAGAACCCCATGTCTGTTTCCTTCAAAACATCTTTCAAATAAGCCTTAGTTATTATTTTTATTTCATAAACACTTAAATGTTTTTGTTTTGTTTTGTTTTGTTTTTTTGTTTTTTTTTTTTTTCATTTTAGGAAGTCAAGTTTTTAAAGCAATAACAGAAAGGCCTGGTTTGTCAAGAAAAAAAAAAAAAACATTATCTTGAAAAAATTAGGTAGCATGCTACCGTAGTTGGGTATACTATTAATAAGAAAAAACTGTTTGATAACATATCAAAGACAATAATTATTTGATTGTGAGAATATGTTTGTCTAAAGAATACAACAGAGTTTAGTGAAAAAAATAATGCAGCAAACAGTTTCTTTGATGCCTCTTGGATTTGTAAATTAAATTATTTCGTATTCTTTTGCGTGTTTGCAAGATATTTTTGTATACAGGATACTATTAAATCGTATGATGCAAATTACAGGGAATTCGTATCTTCTGTGTTTATGAAATCAGATTATCTAAAGACCGTCCTTCCTTTTCAATTAGGCCAGCTGAATTCAACCAAATTTCCCAGATCCTGGGAATATTTTTAATAATGTTTTCTGTAAGTGTTAAATGGGTCAGAAATTTGGAAACAGTGGTATCAAAGATTCTTAACCCCTTTAGTTTGTTTTAAAAGGTCAGGAAATTCTGAACCCTTTCCTTCCCTGTTGAATGGGGTGAGAAATTTTGAACCCTTTTCTTTTTCTGTTGAATAGGATTCCCGGGTGAATGGGGTCAGGCTAATGGCATAAGAGCATATATTTTGTCGCACCAATTTTGCAGTTCAGAGCGAAATATCGAATCCCGCCTTGAATATGTGTAAGGAATCTTCATTTCAGAGCAAACAGTGCAAATAATCTGCGATGAAAGTGAACTTTTGAATATTCATCAATGTCACGTGGTTACGAAGCTGTTTGTCAGTTCTGAGCGAACACGTTGCTTCTCAAGGCAAATGGCAGAGTGCAGATTTAGACCTCTTAAAAGTACCAAAGAAGAGGAAAAGTGTGTGGCCAGCGCTATTCCGAGCTAACGTGTTCGCCTAGTCTGTTAAATGAAGAGGTGGACAGGAAATTAGTACGCCTTAGAAATGAGAATTTCCAACATTGGTGCCATTTTAGGTCGGAAGTGTACAGCAAGGTTGAAAGCGAACCAAAACACGTGCTCGCCACCATTGAGCGAGAATTTAAATTATGAAAAAGAATGGCGCTTCTTGTTTTGGAGATTTTAATAACTGTACCTTTACATTTAACGTCAGCAGTAAATAATTTAGGTTTAAAGTTTGTTTTGTAAAAATGTGTGATTAAATAAAGTTGTTTATCGTCATATGTTTTTCTTGCTTTATCAATATGCAGATTAAAACTCTTTTTCCTACTATGCACCGAAAATGTTTAGTTCAGGAATCATTATTGTAGGATTCGTAGGGCAGCGTCTTTTCCATCGATTGCGCTGAAATTTAGCGTGTTTACTGAAGGGAAATAGCCCCAGTTTCCCTAAAAAGCTCGGCTTTCTAGCTTTCATGACGCCTACATGACGGACTTTGCGAGTCAGGCAATTTGAGCCTATGCGAAGGCGAAATTTTCAACCCATCGCGGAGCGGTTTTACTAAAACACGCCCTGGTTTTCAACTCGTTTTTCATTTGGTTTCTAAACCCATCCACCTGACCAGAATAAGCTGCTCTGATTGGGTGAGAGCTACATGAATTATTAACGAGTTTTAAAATAGTCTTTCAAACGTCAATCAAACATGCTAACGTCTTGCACTGTTTTCACCTGTCTAAATGTTTATCTTCCCGCCCTACCCTGCCTCCCTGCGTTCCGATTTTTCCGCCCTTAAAGGCTTCGGAGTCAGCTTTATCCAAGTAACAACTTTAAAACACAAATATAAAGTTTTCCCTATACGACACCCAAGTTCAATAGAAGTTAACTTGCTGCTTGGTTGGTTAAAATGGTGATCCAGTACAGGGATACTTTTATGAAGAGGATGTTTATAGAGCAAACCAAGAGTGGACTCCTGAGCTGACCGAACGTTTTTTTTTTTTTTTCAATTGATAAAGGGATTGATAAAGTAATTGAAAAGAAGAGCACTGGTTACGTGGAAGAACTATCGTGATGTGGTTACAAGTAACAAACCTCAAGAGGCCTTTGTGTAACTGGATCTTATATAATTATTACGGCCAAAGTTTACGACAAAGATCAAGCGATAGGGGTCACAAAAGGTACCTGTCAGCGTGGTGGAGATTGCTTAGGTAAAATTTTCGATGGTTTCCGTCGTTGCCAAAGGGGAAAGTTTAGTTTAATCTAAAAATTTCGCCGTCAGAAATCCCGGTTTTCGGGGATTTAAAGTGAGGATTTCCCGGATTCATCTTTGGAATTAAGCTAAATTCCGCGTCCCCTCCGTGTATGCAATTTCGAATCCCGCTCCCCGAAAAGGCCAAACCCCATGATGATCCCGAAAACCCTTCTGGGGACCTTAATTTATCTTAATAGTATGCTCAGCGACGGTACAAATTTCGAATTAAACAAGAGCAATGCAATCTATCCCATTTTAGCCCTTATTGTAGTAGTTTCGCTCTCAGTGTTCGCTGATCACGGTTGTACTCGATCTTACTTAGACACGAGCAGTACAATTAATCCCAATTGTCCTAAAAGGAGTCTGCGAACGACTCAGAGTCAGAAAAACATGGATGAGAGTGGATTTGCAAGTTTTAAAGAAAACAGTACGAAAAATCTAAAAGAAAATTTATGAAAACAAGATTATTTAAACGTCGCATTTTATTTTTTATTTTGCTCAATATGCTTACAGGTCTCGTAGACTTGTGAGTTCTGAGAAAAACTTCTCTGGGATTTGAGTTAATTAATTGTTAGATATCCACCCAGAAATGAAACCTTCTGCAGAGGTGTTAGTTATCGTGGTACTAACTTATTTTAATACCACTTTGAAAAAAAACCCAAGCAACATTGCACGATTCTAATTAAAGACACTGCTTGAGCTGATTAGCCTAGTCTCATCCCAAGGACTAAATCTTTGTTGTAAGTAGTACATCTAAGGTTTAGAATTGTCCAACTGAAAGGCACAAATAAACTCTGGGTTGGGATGAAGTGCTCCCATACAGGCACTCTTGGCCCCATAGTCTCAAATAATGGATGGGTTGCCATGGTAACCATGAATCTAAACTCCCTAAGGACTAGGAAACTCTTTCAGGATATTGTGACTTGCAGCCCCGAGAGGGAATAGGGACCTTTTCCAGGTTATTGTAAGGGCTTCTTTTGGGGTATTGTGATTGCCTCGCCAAAGAGGATTATGGACCTCTCCTCGAAGAGGAGGAGGGTGTGACCCCCCTCCCCTCCCTCTCTCTCTCTTCTTCCTTTACCAAGCTAGAATAGTGATATATTTAGTGATGGCATTTGGTGACTCCCATTGCCCTGCTATTGGAGAACCTCAATTCCAACCCTTTACCCCACGTATCATTGTTTCTGTTACTGTCTCTCATGGGTGGAGAGCATTAAAACTAACTATACCAACACTTCTCTTTAAGTTAGTTGCAATGTGAGCAATTTGGTATTTCCAACTAAGATTTGAATCAATAAAAACTCCATGATATTTAATACAGGACTCTTGTTTCAATTCCTTCCCATTTAATGTCGAGTGAAGATTAGATACTCATTAAATTATAGGGCGTTTGCAATGCTTTCCTGGTGCCATGGTAAGTTAAAAAAATGAATTAAGCGCCTTTTCGACCAGTGTCACGTTTGAGGAACTACCACACCCTTGTCATATTAAACAGGTTGAGATAGTCACGAAGTGATTACAACAGCGTGAATATATATTTTGAGATGACGTTCTCGTTTCCGTAGCCTTTGTCGTTGCATTAGCTCCCTGCAAATACACCCAAACTGCCTTCAATGAACAGTAGTTTTAGGATACATTTACTTTCGGGACTGCAGCCCTCATTTTGAGCGTTTATTTATTTATTTTTCTGAGCAAATGAAGGTTACTACTGCTACCACGTTTCCGTATACGATTGATTAGAGGTAGAAGCAATAAATACAAGTTGTTCTGCGGCATTTTGTAACAAGTTACGCATTTTGTAAATAACGATTGCGGCGTTTTGTAATAATGTGTGCATTGTGTAATAACGTGTGCAGCATTTTGCCATAAATCCAACCTACGCATTTTGTAATAAGGGCTGCAGCATTTTTTAATATTTGTAAGTGTACGCAAATTGTAATGAGGTATCACAGGGCACAGAGGAGTCGGATAAAAATGCACAACGCTAATCACCTTTGTCTACTGTAGGAATGGTGGTAACTGCGGAAATACAAACGATGTGATCACCGCAGTTGTGATCCTTTATCCGTTTATTCTTTCTCTGACTTCTCTAGTGTTTCAATTTTGTGGTGGGTATCTCAGTTCGTTAAACTGAATACTGAGTAGATGGACCAATGCAATCTTCCATCTAATTAAGGAGCAATGTTCCACTGATAGATGTCAACGAAGCGGGACTTAAATGTACCGAGCTGCAATGATGTTGAAGATGATTAAAGCTCTGATATTAATGCTGATGATGGCGATCATGAGTCATCTGGTGCTGATAATGTTGATGACGATGAAGAGGAGGAGGAGGAGGAGGAAGACGAGGGGGATGAATAGAATACCTTTTATCCTTATCAGGGAGTTGTAAAAAATTTCATTTGGCTGAATTGACTTAGCTGTAAAAAGTAAGCACTAAAAAATGTTCCTTTGCACTTTATAATGAACAGGAAATCAGATTTATTCCTATTATGCTACAGGGTTGTCTAAGTTACTCTCCAATAGATAATATAAGTAATTAATATTGGGACAATCTGTCCACACAAACAATAATTACAAGGCATTATGTGATCCAGCCTCGTTTTCACATTGGTGTGGTCACGTGATCCGTTCTATTACTGTCAGACAGACCCCAATTTAAAGTATGAGATTTTTTGTCTCAGACTCCACACCATTAAGGATGGTTACAAAAGCCTTTGAAAGTCAAGCCACGTTTCCATGTTGGACCCTGAGCATTACACTTTCAACCCCCTGTAAAAGCCGGCGGTGCAAGCTACAAAATTGCCGAAAAGATCTGGCATGTTTCTTAGGTTCCCCTTAACACATCTAGATAGGCCGTTTGCTTTCATCACGAAATTCCCACGGGACTTAAATTCGTGGCATATGCTGCTTGACTATTTGGGAGTCCGTGAAGAACAGGACCATTTTTTTAGTTCATTTCTATTCAAAGAGCATCAAAAGCAATGAAAAACATCCAAAACAAGCAAAAAGGAAGAAAGAACTGTGACGTATTTTTTTCGTAAACAACACTATACGGCTTGTCGTGATGTTTACTTACTTCATGTAAGAAAATTCCTGCATTTTTATAATATACGCCTTCGTGGAAATGCATTTTAAGGTATATTTTCATTTGCAAATCAAATTCATCAAAACAATCGAAACGGAAACTGAGAAAGTAGCACCTGTTGATAAACATGTCAGATAAACAAAACAAGACCGATATCCACTTTCCTTGGTACAACCAGATGGTTACAAGTATTGCGTGGCTTGTCATGGGCACGCCATCCATCACATAGCGTTCTTTTAATGAAGTAGACATGCTTAGACAGTATTTATAAAAAAATTCCCGAGAAAACATACACAAACGATAGCAAGTAACGGTTTGTGATTAAATGATGCAATGCGCACATAAAAGATGTGAAAGTTACTAGGCAACGGATGACAAGACAACTGAAAAATCAGAGTTTCAGGTATGATCGGAAATTACAATCTCTAATGTCATGCGGACGTTCTGGCCATTGTGCTTCTAGAACTCCAAAGACTATGATTAGATGTCCTATATATGTTCTTCAAGACATAGCGTCCCACTGCTCTGCGGGCTGTGCTTTGTCTAGGAAGATCCTAAATGATAAGCTGCCACAGTCAACTAACTAGCTTATCAAGTTTGTGTCACGATTCCGGGAGCTCCTGTTTTTTTTTTTTCTTTTTTTTCTTTTTTTTTTTTTCTTCGGAGAAAAAAACATGGAAGACAATGAAAAACGTACAAAGAAATATGAGAACTTTTCCAGAACTATTTCTTGCTCTAGGTGACTGCGCGCGCGATTTCTAACGGGAAAGACTAAGGCTTCAATTTGAAGAAGAATAAAACGCAAACTGCGCTTACAAACATTTTCTTAAACTGAATAAGTTTTTAACAACTTAACGTTTCGTATGTTACAATATACATCATGAAAAGTGATCATTATTCAGTTACACACATTTCAGTTTAAATATACCGTCACCATAACAGACTGGGAACTAATGGATTTTATTGACATTTAAAACGTGAACAAACTAAAAAACGACGAGAAATACGCTAATAATAAATAACGTTTTCATTAAGGAGGTTCCCTAGTGTTTTAAAGCTGCGCTCAAGATGGGCACTAGTATGGCGCGTAAAGCCTGAATCGCGCGTGTCTTTCTGATTTTTGTGACGTCAGCGTGACCAAATCTGTAAAATTAACTGCTAATTTTCTCGTGTTTCCTTCGGTAATTTTTTTTTTTTAATTGGTTCAGTTCTAACGACATACTTTTCTTATCAAATACCCTACATTTGTTAAAATCTGTCAGATCTAATCAAATATATTTAGAAAAATGACAAATTACAGAATATGAGCAAAACCGTCTGAACAACCTTGACTTTTTACCACTTCAAAATTTTAGGCAATATCATTTCCATAATGCAGCAAAGAACAAAAAAAATCATAGAAGGAATGTATAAATATTACTTAAAGGCATTTTGGCCGAGATGGGAGAATATATGCCTGTCATTAGATGTGATGTTGCCATGGGAACGGCCATGATACAAAAACTGACACCCAAAAAATCAGCCCTATTATATCGGTACCCATACTGGTAAATCTCTACAACGAAACCTTTGAGATATTTTGACTAGATTTCCTTTTTCAACTCAGAAGAGCCGCTTTACATCTCGGATAATTAGAGACTTTTATTTTTCAATGCATTTCTGATCGATCAGTTGCTAAAATTTCAAAATGATATCCGGCAAACAACCCAACAAACTTCACCTAACAAAAACGCGAGGTCATGTGTAAACAAGTTTTATGGTCTTTTCACCCTCTAAACAGTTTTTAAAAACACTCCCATAATCACATAAAAAATTTTCCCTTATGTAGATAAACTTGTTTCTTCTCTGGGAAATCGAAACAACGCCGGATTACAAGACAGAAAAACCGAACATTTTAAAGCAGTGAAAAAAAAATATCGGAAATCTTCAATAATCATTGCTTATCATGTTTTCTCAACCAACCACTGAATAAAATGGGATCATATGTGTCTCCGTTTCGCTCTGAGCCAAGTGCAAGTTGTTGGTGTGTTTCAGGTGACTGAACAAAGTTTTTAAGCATCACTTATATTTCCATTTCTGCCATATTTCTTGGAGTTCTTTTTGCCTGGAAGCTCAAACCATAGTTAATAGAAGGGAATGGTTAGGAAGCTCGGCAAACATCAAAGGAGCAAACAAAGATGCCAAGATTTAGGTTGGAAAGTCCACGACCGTGCACAATCGTTTGTTTTGCGCTCATACATTATGCATGAATTACGTAACCAACACGTTTCTATTGGTTAGTTCCTCAGTACGGAGTAAACAACTATTGTGTTTTGTGCACGGTCAAGGCCAGAAAAGAGAACAAAAACCTACAACAAAGAAAGTTGTCGGGTTTCATAACCATTCCCCTATACTAACTATGCTCAAACTTGCAATTGGTCTCTGATAAGTGCTACCTCAAAGGTTTATGTTTTGGAAATTTAACGTGCTTTGCAGGCTTTTAGCATGATAGCACATCTAGATTAAAATAAGACCTAAAGATGCTTATTCCTCATTTATGGAAAATTCACTCATTAGTAATTTTGAACCATTTGCTTGCTTAAAATAATAGAAATAAGGTAAGTTTAACAGCTGTTATTATAGAATTTTGCAGAAATCGCTTGTACGTGTTTTGTTCAGTTTTCCAAATTTTTGTGTGTTAAATTCATGATTTCTCTTTATAGCCGACTCATTTGTAATCAAGCTTCTCACACGCGCTTACGCGCGCTTGAGAGCGGAGCTCCAGAGCTAACAAAATTTGGTGAACTATCCATTCGAGAAATTTTGGTTGTGACGTCAGCGTACGCCCACCCGTACACTCTTTGCGGGGGAGGGAAGGGAATCAGGTGTCAGCTCTTCGGGGAAATTAAGGCGTATGTTTATTAAACGATAAAAATTGTAGCTACGATTATTTCATGGAGGTTTGCTCTTTAGTATAGTTGCGATGAGAATGTATCTTCTCCTAAGGTCATGAATTTGGTTTGGAACAGGTGTCGAGAAAGGTGTTTGGTGCACTAGGCCAACTAAGTTTTTCATTAGGAATGTTTTAATTAGTTTTTGGTGTCATAACGGTTATTTGTGTTTCACTCAGTGGTGTTTTTACCCTTACGAAGTCTTTTTACTGTGTTTTTGGAGGCAAATTATTTTCAGTTCACCTCTGGGCCTTTTTTGACTCGTTCTCGCGGTTACAGATCACATTCATGAAAACAGTGGTCTCTTTTGGGTTCTCAATAAGTGTTTTTAACCTATATTCTAATATTTCTAAGTAATTAAAAATAACACCTGTAATTGTAGTTATTGTCCTGGTGAAAAAGTGTTGACGGGCCTGCGCGACTCCTGCCGTTCGCAAGTGATTCTAAAATCTGTACCTTCAAAGTTTAGCTCTGACTAAAATGTCTTTTAACGACTTTCCTTTGCGATATCATAGTATGGGAGGCTCCTTAAATACTTCTCTAAGGTGCGGTTGGTTTTGAATAAGGTGCCATTTTCCAATTAATATATTCTTGAGGTTAGGTAAAGCCGGGTGGTATTGTGTAACAAAAGGCAATATTTTCTTTTGTGTGCTGTTGTCTTTGTTTTCAAGTGACCTCTCCCTATCCGTGAAGTTAACTTCAGATAGGAATTTTTCTGAAAATTTATTTGGGTATCTTCTATTCTATAGACGTATTTTGAAATTCTGCATGTTATTATTAAACGTCACGACTGACGAATTTGTTCTTAGGAGGCGTAGCGCTTCTCCTTTTATGAATCCTTTCTTAACGCCTGGTGGATGACAGGAATAAAAATCCGTGTATTGAAAGGTCTCTGTCCGTTTGTAATGTGTTTGCACATCAAGGGTTGATTCTCTTTTGAATCTCTCGCCTTTGTACACTTTTGTGTCTAAGAATGTAATTTCTGAGTCTGATATTTCAGCCGTAAATTTGATTGTATCGTGGTAGTTGTTTGCCCTTTGCACAAATTTTTCTATATTGTCTTCGGTTGTGTGCCACACACAGTAGACATCGTCAATGTACCTCTTCCAGACTAGCGGTTTAATTTTGCTCTTGCTGATAATGCCTTTTTCTATTTTTTCCATGAAGACATTAGGAAAAGCCACGGCCATTTTGGTCCTATTGCCGTTCCGTGGGTTTGCAAATAGTGTCGCCCATTGAATTGGAACGAATTCTCTTTAAGTATCAGGCAGAGCATTTGCCTCAAGAACTTAGTAGGGATTGGTAAATGGTTTTGATAGAAGTCTTCGTACGCTTTGCATACAGTAGTGATCCCTTCTTCTTGAGGAATATTTGTGTATAAGCTAGTTACGTCCATTGAGGCAAGGATTGCGTTCTTTGGCAGTTTTGTTCTCTCGATGAAGTTTATAAGGTCTGTTGAATCTTTAAGATAAGATTCTTGTTGTTGTGCTATCGGCTGTATGTGGCGGTCAACGAAGCTTGAAATTCTTTCTGTAGGGCCGTCACACCCAGATATTATAGGTCTACCTACTAGTGTAGGTTTGTGAATCTTTGTTAGTGTATAGAATTCTGGAATTCTCGGCGGGTTTGGTGTTTGGGAGAGCCATTTCGCTGTCATTTCGTCAATGTGGCTTTCTGTCAGCATACACGTTATTATTATTTTTTATTTTATCGGCTGTTTCGTCAGCCATCGGTTTATCTAAGGGCCTGTAGTTGTCAAGATCGTTCAACAGAACTTGCCCTTCTGTTATTTTTTCTTTTTTGCTCATTATTACGGTTGTGATTCCTTTGTCGGCTTTCTTCACAATGATAGTTTTGTCACGTAATAGGTCCTTCAATGCACGCCTTTCACCGGGTGATAGGTTGTCCTTCGGCCTCTTTATAGGAATGTTTGCTAGTTCAAATTTTACCTCTTCTAGGAAGGTTTCTAAGGCCACTGATTGTTGGACCGGTGGTCCCGCGTTGATTTAACGTAGAATGGGTGTTGTTTGTTTTCTTTCCCGTAAAAGATGTGTTGGAGGCGCATTCGTCTTGCGAAAAGGTTAAAATCTCTTAAAAGGTTGCGCCTTATAAAGTCTTCATTTGTCACGGGTGTTGGAATAAACTTTAGACCCCTTGATAACAAGGCTATCTGTTCATCTGTAAATTGTTTATCTGATAGGTTCTTGATATGCTGTTTGCGTGACTCAGTTGCTTTTCGAAAGCGCTTTTTATTTTTCTCCCTTTTTCTCTGTTTCCTTTTGCGATTCTTTAACGTTTTATTTGGGTTGGTTTGACCATTATTTCTCGTTTCTGAGGAGGTAGAGAATGCACACATATAAGATTTAACTTCTTTCTTGTTTGCTTGTGCCCTCAGATTTATAAGAAGCTTGTCGACCTCGTTAAGCTTAGCTTTCAATTCTACGGCTAATTTGTTAACATCACTCTGTTTTAAGCAATTTGAATCTGTAGCCACTGGTTTTACATTCTTTTTAGGTTCTCTTTTTCGTGTTTTTGCTTGTTCTAGTTTTCTGAGCTTTGATGTAAGCCTTTCGACGCACGAGAGAAGAGGCGACAAATTTTGAGTAATTTAAGTGAAGAAAGCCTCGAGAGAAGCACGGAAGGAGAAGGAGAGAATGTTTCAGTGAAGAACACCGTTAAATGCTGAGAGAAATAGAGCGAGAGACAAAACACTTCATCATTACTGTGGTGACTCTCCACACTAAATTCATACCTTTCGATTTATAGGCTTTTCGTATGAGATGGATTTCCAGTCGTGAAATGCTTTGTTTGACTGTGAAATTGCAGTCGAGTAAGCGAATTACTACGCTTTAGCTTGACCTTTTAATTAGTAATTTTTACCGTTGTTCTAAACTGAAGAGAGAGGGCGTAAAGATTATCAGTCAAACGGAAAATGTTGTGAAAGATATTACTGTGCATGTAATTTCGATTCAGTTTTGGTTGTTGATTAAAATTGTTGGTTATTGTTTGCAAGGCTTGTTTGTTTAGTGCTGTATACACTAATGACAATTGATTTTGTTCTTTATGCGGAAGCATAATTATTGCCATATAGATTATATTGCTTTTTGGGGATAGAAACTGGAGTTCGGCTTTTAGGCTTGGCTAAATCTATATATTAGTCCAGACTATTTTAATTCCATATTCCGGCAAAATCTAATGACAGGTTTGCAACAAATTTGGTAAACATCCAACAAGCTGCTGGTCTCTACTTTTTGAGCAAATGCGCATGCGTAGCATTTTGCCAGTTTCCTCTCAAAGGTTCTTACTTTTAAAGCACCGTGGGGTCTCAGTAATGGAAGCGAATTTACATTGCATTTCCACGACTATGGCAAGAAGGAGAACAAAAGGGTTTTCTACAGTGTCCCCACATTTGTCTTGTTTTCCAAAATTCGCTCCGGCCTTTAAAAAATACCGCTGACCGCGGAAAAAAACTGTGTTAAGCCACCTTAAAGACTGATCAAATGCGAATGTTTTATTTTTCCACTATGTCTATTGGATCTTCCAATTGGATCTACTTCCATGTTCACAGGTTGGGGCCAGATTCGATTGGTGAATACATTTCCATCTCGGACGAAAAGGAGATAGATCAGCCTCCACAAAAAGGGAAAAAGGATGATAGATAGCAATCCAGCAATTATCCAGAAGCTGACCAAATATTTGGCTCTTAACGATGAGAAGGGTTGATGCACAAGCTTCGACAAAAAGTACAAGCAAACGAAGCGAAATTAACTGACCTTAAAAAGAAATACGTGCCTTCTAATAGTTGTGATGGTTTGCTAGAAACTAGAATAAACTCGAACGTCTGGAACAACCTGGGAGAAACTCCAAAAGGTACAAAAATATTTTATTACAGTCATGACCGCTGTCATTTTTGTTGTCAGCGATTGACCTAATTAAAACTGGGTCCCAACCCAGGAATGATGCTGAATCATAGTATTACCACTAACTTGATGGATGATGTTATTTTGTTGACAAAATATCGTCACTTGTTCAATCCATCACTTCACAGCCGTCTTGGGATGACCTCGCCAAATCTGTGAATCTATTCAATAATCTCAAACAATTCCAAACAAGATTAACTCTAAGTTGCATGGTGGCCATAGACGCAACAGAAGTCAAACGCCAAGATCTTATATCAACTTCGTTCCCGGTATCCTTTCTCTTTCTCCTGAAAAAAAAATTCCCTGGTTCCCGTTGGTCATGCGCCTGCTAGACTTCTGGAAGATTCCAAGAAAAAAATAAAAGAAGGAAGAGGCACGAACGTTAAATTTTGTCTACTAATGTCAGTAGGGAGTGGAAACTAAACATCATGTCGCACAGGAATGCCTATTGAATAATCTCAAACAATTGCAAATTATCTTATTTCTCTTTTTGGAAGTACTGCCATTACATTTTTCCTTAAGTACAAATCTTTCAGATAAATTACTCGTTTCACCTTTATGTCACCCAAATGCAGCACAAGTTGAAGTATATTTTAAGAACGTGGGCGCTATTTGGAAAAGAAAAACAATATGGTTTGCTCTCGCCAAGATAGAATTGAATACTGTTGACAAAATTAAGATAAGGTCCCGACCTGAGCATGCTTGCACTTTGAGTTTGTACTCATAGGAAATTGACCAGCTGAAACTGGGCACTTTTTCAAGGGGGAAAGAGAGAGGACCCTGGGAAGGAGTTTCGATCTTATGTGAGCTCACACAGTCGAACACCCTATCGATCCAGCTCTTATCCAGCATCAGGATCCTGAAATTACCAGTGCCCCCTTTTCTCACAGCGTGGGAAGGGGGTCAAAACGAAGCAATGCAGAAAAAAAACTCATTGACTAAGCTATCGCTTGCAATCTCACCCTAAAACTTTAAGTGCTACCAAATTTAATAATACCTTCATTGCTGGTAGAACAAAGCACTTTGTTTCTGCTTGGCAGAAGATGACTGCAGACAAGAATATAATTGAAATGGTACAGGGCTGCACTATTGACTTTACAGAACTACCTAAGCAACCTTTCCCTATTAGCACACTGCCAAGAAATAAGGCTGCACAAGTCATTATTGACCAAATTGCGAGAGCTGGAGAAGCTCCAAAGGAGTTATTGCGATGGCAATCCACAAAAAGGATGTATTTGTATCTTTGTAAGACAGAAGAAGGATAGTAGCTATCGCATGACATAAAATCTGAAAATGCTCAATGAAAACATTGAAAAGAAACTCTTCAAAATAGACAATTTCTGTCTGTGGTCAATTTTGTCAAGACAAATTGTTATACGGCTTCTGTCGATTTGCGGGGTGCATACTATAAAATTCCTATAAGTACTATATACAGGAATATCTCAAGTTTTGAGTGGAAGGGGACACTTAAGCAATATAATTGCTTGCCTAATTGGCTGTAATTTTTTCCCTCGTCTCTTCCCAAAAATCTTAAAACCAATGTTCAGATCACTTCACTGTCAAGTTTATTTTAATATGGATTGTATCCTGTCTTCAAGCATTGCAAGAAAAATGCTGTTGACACTGTCAGGCTGTTTGAAAACCTGGTGTTCTTGTTCTTTGTTTTGTTATTAACGCTGTAACAATGGCGATATTACTCACACCTGAGAAGCCCCTTAAAGTTTGTGCAGAATGCAACAAGCTACTAGCTAAGTTCTCTTGTGCGATACTTGAGGTATAACAAGTGAAAGTCTTGTCGGTTTCTAGCCTTCCGGCTATTCAATATAGGCAGCTGCATTATCCACATCTTGAAATAGCCACGATTTTGAGATTTTGTCCCTCCGACTTGACAAGGGGGATTATAGCAGTGCAATGCAGTTATCCCGAGTGCAAAATGAGACCTGGATTGATGGGCAGAAAATATATTTAATTTGATGCCTCAAAAATCATTTCTCAGGGAAACTGAATAGATATCGAGATAGACCTGTGATGCTTCCAAAAAAGGATGGTGAGCAGTTTGTAACGAGAGTACTACCCAAGGTATTTGGATTACTGCAGACGAGTATAAGCACATCAGTTAGTTGGAACTGCTTGCAGTGAAATTTGCTCTACAACCATTCGAGCCTCAGCTGTCTGGAAAATATGTAATATCTAAATTCGAAGGGGAGAAGAAAGTCGTCTGCTTGTAATGATGTAGTTTATCAAATTTGGGCTTGGTGCATTTTGCACATTCTCTGGCCTACCGCATCCCATATACCCGGTTCTTTGAATAAGGATACAGACAGGGAAAGCAGGCCCTCAGCATTGTTCAGTTCTATAAAGGACTTGTGAATGACTCTAGAAATTGATCTGGTTGCAAGACGAGCGAAATAAGCAACTAGTTGTATTTTGTTCTTGGATACCTGATCTAGAGGCTACCTTTATTGACGCATTTACCATTGACTAAAGAACTCAAACGTTTTATCGTTTTCCTCATTCCTGCCTCATCTCTTGGTGCTTATGCAAGGTAGAGGCAGAGAAAGCGGAAGAAATGTCAATCGGCATCAATTTGGCCAACCCAGATATGGTGGCCCCAGTTGTTAAGATTACTGATAGAACATCCAGTTGCTCTTCCACAGCAGACAAATCTCTTGTCACTACCCCACTCAAACAAAGTACACCACCTTCAAAAGAGAATGGTAATGATGGCATGCTACATATCAGGTGATCATGCGAGGCAAGAGGAATTTCAGAATAAGCCATCACGCTCCTCGTGGCGTCCTGGAGCCCCAGGAGGCGGAAAAAGCATATATTCTATATTCAAAATTGGACGATTGCGCTCAAAGAAAAATCAATCAAAATAATTCAACTGTAGGGCAGGACTTTCCTGTAGTGCAAGTAACACAGATCGAAGTTCTTTATTCTCCTATCTAACTTTAGAAGATGGTATAAGCTTGGGACAGCACCCACTGGTGTCACGTCTGCTAAAAGGAATTTTTTAGAGCAAACCTCAGCTTCGCCCAGATACTTAGACATCTGGGATGTTGGTGTTTTCTTGTATATATTAAAGGCTTATCCCCTGTAGAGACATTGACACTCAAGGATCTTACCCTTAACTTGTTAGTCATGTTGATATTGTTAGTTTCTGCCAGAATGGACAAATTCTTTATATGCTAAAGATAGCAAACAGGTATGTGTCCCCTGATCGTTGTACGTTCCAGTGGACATCATTGTTAAAACAAACCAGACCACTGTTATCTTAAGTTGCTTATACAAATTCACGATCGTGTGATGTTGCCATTCTCAGAGAATATATATGGAGAACAGAATCTCTAAGAGGGTCAAAATCGATCAAAACTTGAGATACGTTATATATACCAAGCCTCACAGCTCCACAGCACTAGACCTGCTGCAATTTCTGCAGCCAGTAATGCCTCAGTTTCGGTAGATGAAATATTGAAAACAGCAGGTTGGTATTCAGAATCCAACTTTTACAGTGTTTATTAAAAGCCTGTACTTTAGAAGCCACTATTTGCGCCTGGTGTGCAATTGACAACTGAAAACAGTCAAGTGCAATGCGGCTCACAGGAAAATAAAAGAATACTTAGAGTCAGATGCGTGTTTATTCTTCTCTTACTGCACGTGACTTGCTCATGGGATCTCCGGGCATGGTAACGGGATCCCTTTTTGTTCTTTCATTCTTAGGTGTTCAGGGCTTCTTACTTTACACGATTACGCGATTTCGTGAAATTGGATTGAAATCACGTGCGATCGCTAATTTGCCCATTCCTGAGTAATCCCACTTTTGCACTTTATTTGAAAACTGTACAGATATTAGCGATGTTTTTCTTAAGAAAACTCTTTGAAAACCGTTGAAACATGCCATTAATATCGAGGTCGATTTATCATTGCTCTCAAAATGATCGATACTGCCTAGGGTACGCAATTGCACTTGGCAATTGGCTCATGAAAACTGACCATTTGTCGTCCGTGATATGTGTTACGAGACAGATTTTGTAGGCACAGCTTCAGTGTTTTGACTTCATTATTCTGACGTGGAACTTCAGCACTCTGCCGTTGCCGGCAGCCAACTCTTTCATCAAACGACTAAAACCTGACGTTTAAATATGCTCGTTTTGAGCTGTGATTGTTTAACTGGTAATACATTTCCTTTGAAGAGAAAAGGACAATCAAGAGATAGCCTGTGCGTGTGATTATAGATTCCCCGGGCGTAGCAACTGAACTAGTCGAATAAGTGAGTGTCGCAAAATGTTACAAGGTTCTCCTGAGTAAAGTACATTCGAAAGTAGGCTTTCGGTGCCATTTACAGCTATGGCTAGTCAAAGAGCTTGAAAAGTCACACAAACGTGATCTTAAAACTCTCAGCAACAAAGGCAGAAAAGCTGTGGTAAATACTTGCAGTAGACAGTTTAGCCTAGCTAAATGCGAGTCACTGAATTGTTGGATAAACTGATAGCAACGGAAACCGAATTTTCTGCGGTACTTTACACCAACCCGTGGGACCTAATCGCGGAAAAGCTAATGCTACAGATAACTACGCTAAGATAACTCATATGGTTGGTCTTATAAAACTTATCAGAAATAGCCGCTGAAAAGGTTCTTGTGTTTTCAACTACATCAGCGGAAATTCGGCTTTTGCCTAATGCATGTTACTTAAATTAATTCCAAGGGAAGAGGTTGTTTGCGACACTTAACTTGGTTTGCACGTTTCAATTTCCTATCTTCGTTCTTAGCACCGTGCATTTAGAACGTCTCGCATACAATAAAGCGATTTTCAGAATATTGATTGAAATATTATAATATATGCTTCAACGTAATTATGTCCTAAGTAAAGTTAATTCCGCGTGCCAATATGCACAGTACAAATTACAAGCCTTTTAATTGTGTTTTGGAAGGTTTTCTAATTTAAAAAATGAATAAAGTAAAGCAACAATGTTCACACTTGAGATAAGGCAAATTGAAGCTATCATCTGCGTATCACTGGTATTTCTTGCAGAGTAGACGCTCCGTGAGCGTAAGCTCTGTTGTTCTTGGAATGTGTCTGTCCTTCTCAATTCCTAGACACCCTAACAAATGATCCGTCCGGAAACGAAACACTATTTATTTTTTTTAAATCAAACTATTAGCACGGGGCCCGTACACCGACCGACCTGTATTTGCTATTTACTCGGGAATGTTCTTGGAATGGTTATTACAGGTTCAATAACACTTGCAAAGTCTTACTTCTTCCTTAATTTTTTAATGTACAGGTCAGCTATCAAACAACTCCATTGATGCATGTTTAATTTCACGAAATACCCTCTTCCTTCGATGTCACCGGCCATCTGACCAGCCTTGTGTTTCTTGAATTTAAGTCTAAGCACCCATTTTAAACAGTTAGCTTTCACTAATTGCGTGGCGTTAGGGTTTGAATTTATCATAACCATCCTGAGAAGACTCCCGTATAAATATTAAATATAGGTTGGTGTACGGGTCCCCTATGTTTGTAAATGATTCCTGCATAAATTAAATTTCGCCGAGAACGTAAAAATTGACCTAAATGTGCAGGACATAAGCTTAAAGAAATAATGTTGGCTTCCCAAATTAACTTCATTTTACACCGGAATGACTAAACAGCAAGAATTCCTGTCATTGTTATAAAAACTGCTCCCGTGATATCAAATTTCAAACTACGTGTGTAAATTAGTAAATATTTACACAACACGATGAATCCACAAAGGCAGAAAAATCTCACAAAAACCCTTTTCCAGACAAAAAGTATTTTGAAACAAACAACATATTTGCTATTAGAGGCAAAAAAACCGTCCTATTTCATTCTGTGCGTAGAAACAAGCAACAAACTCCGTGTGAAAAACCACACGCAACTAAATAAACTCTCACCGGAGTTCAGGAACAAACCCTTTTTAGAAGGACCTTTCCCTTGAATAACGAAACATAGAGTGGACACCAAGCTTTCTTTTTTCAAACAATTTTTGATTAACAAGAATTAGTCAAATTACCTTTCTTTTCCAGAAGACTATGCAGAGTTGAGCACAAATAAATAAAATTATAAATAGCAAGACTTCGGTAAACACAGATGAAGTTCCACTCAAGGTGTTCCATTCCTTCTCTGAGTTTGTTAAGCCCCTATCCAACCAGAAAAAGTTACCAGAGAATTTGCCATTTGGTTTCATTGGTGAACTCTGTACATAACACCACAGTTACACAGCTCACTTTGATATCGGGTGGCGAAAGATGCAATTCTTGTCCAAGTCCATTATTCGTCACTCTTAAGATTCCGGATATTCATTTTTCACCGCTTGTGTTGTTTATCGAATTGAAGTTCCATTCCTGAGCTCCATAAAGGAGTATCTTTAAGAGGGTCAGAATCGATCACATCTTCAGATGATTTATACCAATCCTACGGGAGTCTGGTTTGAGTCCCTCGGGAGTATGCGGATGTCCCATTAGCCTGAGCACGCTTTACTTTGTGTTTGTTCAGTACTAAGTTCCATTCCCCGCATCTGGATTGCCATACATGGCAACCCAGTAATTAGACCTTATTTTAAATAGCTTTTTTACAGTTCTGAGCTTAATGGCCAGGCCTCAAAATGGTACCTAGGCTGGAATTGACCTTGTTATAATTCAATCCTCCCTGCTTTTCTTATGTTAATGATGTTGTTCTCACTCTAATTAGTAGGAATTTACATAGAAAAGTAGTGAAGTTTTTTATCAAACTAAGGTCAACTCCAGCCTCACTATCATACAAAGGTCAGGTAACTATGCACACAAGTGTTAATGGTAAGCTTTGTTTCCAGGCTCCTCTCTCTTCCTCACTCAAGAAAGAAACATGGTTGCGGCTGGCCACGTGTCTGCTAGATTCTGCAGATTCCAGAAAATAATTGAAGGGAGGGATGAAATTATAAAAATTTTACCTCCACTGAACTCATCTACTAAGCCCAGTAGAAAGTGGAAACTAAACATCACTTGGCGTGAGAATGTCTATTTATCTAAAACAAACTCAAAAAAATATATGTAAGTCCTCTGTTCCCGTAGATATCAGTTCGCGTCGGTTCCAGAACAGAAAATTATTGGAAGACTACTTATAACGTGAGTGCTATTTGGTAGAGGGAAAAAAAATGGATTCTCCCGCCCCAAGATACAACTGATATTTATACAAAGACACGTGACTAGGCGCAACCAGGGGATTTTCTCGAGAAAGGAAGAGAAAGGACCCTGGAAAAGAGGATATAAAATGGTCAATTTGTAAATTAAATGCCAGAGAGTCTGAGAAAACACCCT
>NW_027179780.1:347500-382500 GCF_036669935.1 Montipora foliosa
GATGGATTAACGCAATTCTATCTGCAGTGAAAACATCCATAACTTGACTGCATGGCGATAAACTTGCAACTGTTTTAGCTTTAAGAGTCTGCGTTGGAGAACACCTTTTTTTAGTTCATTTCTATTCAAATATCTTTAAAAATAAAAGAGCATGGAAGGCAACAAAAAAACATCCAAAATAAACAGTAAGAAAAAATAAGAACAATAAGAATAAAACGCAAACAGCGGTTACAAATATTTTCTCAAACTGCATAGCTTTTTTAACGTTTTAGAGAGCGAGACGAGTGCTAGTCTTATAATGCTTTTTTAAATTCAGATCTCGTCCACGTCGAGCAGAGCAAGAAGAGCAATTTAAAATGTGTTCTGATAGTCACGAGATACAATCATGCATGTGAAATCATCGCAAGAGTCGATTACACTGCTATTATAAGAATGTCACACAATGTCACAATCCGGTATCGTTACATCTCCCTTTTCTCAAAGTCATGTATTCATGACAAAATCATTATGCCACGCTGGTGGTTTCCGGGTACGGAAAGACCTCCGTAATTGTACGGCTGGCTGAGAAGTCACGGCTGTAGGCTGATCGACATGAATAATCAATTATGCGTCGTGGCTTTTGCTGGGAGGCTGTGTTGTCTGTGGAAGATGATGCGAGGAATCTTCTTTGAGTGAGGGAGATGGCGGTATCTCAGCCGTTGTTCTGAACTGGCGCCTGTTGCGACGGTAGCGGCGGCCGGCAACTTTTACTTCATACGAGTGGTTCGAATGAGTCTTCACACAATTTCCAAGAGACCATTTCGTGTCACCAGGGAGTTTCATCCTAATCGCTTGATCTGCCTCTAACGGCATTAGCGGTGGACTTTTCGTGTTGTAGCACTCCTCTTGGATAGCTTTTTGCTTTGCCAACTTATCTCTTGTCTGGTGCTCTACTTTTTGCTCCAATAACTTGGTGAGAGTTGGCAACAGTGTTCGTGTCCTTCTGCCCATTAGTCGTTGAACCGGGGAGGTTTCCAGACATAATGACGGGGTGTTTCTCCAGTCTGAGAGCGCTAGTAAATGATCTTGCTTGTGTGCTAGTTCTTTTTCCAACAATGCCTGACAAACATTGACAGCTATCTCCCCTTTTCCATTAGACTGAGGATAGTGCAGGCTTGAGGTCTCAGTTGTGCTAAAATCCACACGTCTTGGCAAATGTTGCAAATTCAGATGAGCTGAATTGTGTCCCTCTGTAAGAAGAACTTCCAGAATGCCATATCTGGCAAACTGAACTTTAAATGTATGGATCACGCTTGCCGACGTGCTTCGTTTAAGTTCCTGTACCTCGAAAGAGTTCGACCTCTAATCCACCAATGTTTTCGAAATAATTGCCATCCCTTGTGTATCGCACTAACGGGTAGCTGCATCTCGGGGTCACACTCTGTGACTCGTTTGAACTGTTGTAGTCGTATGGGCGATAGTCTGTTTGTTAGTTAGTCTGTAGGCGCTGCTCGAGTCGTCTGCGATGAACAGAAGTCGGCCTTTCTTGTACTGAATGTCTTGTGAGTAATTGCATTCTTTCTAGTTGCATAGGTGACTGATATATTGGCTTCTTGAACACTGCTTGTAGCGGTTCATGGTCAGATTCGACGTGTACGATCTCTCCGCCATATTTGTATTGGTCCAATTTATGACAAGACCACACAATGGCTATCAGTTCTCTCTCGATCTGGACGTATCTACTTTCAACGTCTGTGAGTGTACTTGAGGAGTAACACACGGGCTGGCTCTTCTGCATGAGGACAGCTCCCAGACCTGTGTCGGATGTGTAACGCCAATACAAATGACTTTTAGCACATTGTTATCTTTAAACTTAATTACTTAATTTATTCATAGCTTCAAGATATAAAAGTAAACTCAGTGTACATAGTTTCTTTCCCCCGTGAGAGTTATGTATGCGCCGTTTCTACAAACTGTTAGCGTTTATCGTCTGTGAGCCTTTTGTTCTTTTATTCGCCACAGTTATGTAATAATATTCGTCGTGCTTATTTTGTACATTTTCACTGCTATTAGGTTGCGTAAATTTCACTTATAATATTGTAATTTGTGTTTCTTTTCAGTTGAATCGCACACGCTTGCGTACCGGCACTCTTATTAGGGAGTTTAAGCAAATCACTACGGATGGTGCTACTACGGCTGCCGTGACTGAAGAAGTCTGGGGAGAGTACGTCTCGGTGGTCTGCTAAATTTTAAGTTTAGCAAAGCAAAATACAAGGAAACATGGGCTAATAGTAAGGAGTTTAAAATCTCTTTTATTTAGTTTTTTACAGTCAAATGGCTTCGGTGAAAGGACGATGGCCGTTCGCCTTGCTAGGACGAACAGATTATTTCTGAGCAAAAGCAAATGCTATACACCTTGTACAATAACAACAATTTGATGGATGAAATATACAATTTCAGAGACAAATATCTCAAAGAATATCGAGTGAAAAATACACATATATCTATACTCAAAGAAGCAAAATAGCATCGTATAGTATCCAGATATAAAACATCTTCACCAAATCCTCAAAGCAAATTTAACCGAAGAAAAACAACCTCGTGCTCAACACGAATATTTCACTTGACTCACTTCGCCATTCCAACACCTTTGCCAAAACTTATCGTAAGTTCATAATACGGATTTACAAGCTTATGAGAGGCAATCTTGACACAATCCTCGACTTAAATTGACTTTAAAGGATATAGTATCCAATAGAATTCTTAAAATGCCGAGATGTCCGTTGAAAAGGGCCAGAGAAGCAAAATAATTCCGACGTAGTAGCCACTACGGCAAAACATCGCGACTCACGTAGTCAGATTTCACAGTACGGCTGGATGCAACCGACGTACATGCGCAGTGTCGCATTTTGGGAGAAATTTACTTCCGGCAGCCGTATTAGCGCCAGCCGTAGCGATTTGCTTAAAGTCCCTATTTAAGACATTTAATGCGGAATAAAGTATTTTACAGTGGAGGAAGATTGTTGTTCTTGTTTCTGTAGAGGTTTGGGCCGTCTACACGATACGTCACACTGAATGGTAAACTCGTCGTTTACGCTGTAGTCTTTGAGTACTGGAGATTCGGTTAAGTACTTCTTCACTGTGTTAAACGCGACTTTATGCTGCGTCAGCTACTGTGACTCTACGTCTTTTTGTCTAATCTTCGCTAGGACTCTTTCATTTCGCTCAGATGCGGCATGAACTTTGAAAGGTAGTTCACCATTCCTTGGAAACACTTAAGGGCAGCGTCGTGGTCTGGCTCAGGTAAGGCGACAATCGCCTCAATCCTACGGGAGTCTGGTTTGAGTCCCCCGGAGTGAGCTGGTGTCCCATAAACTGTACGTTAGCCTGAGCATGCTTTCCTTTGTGTTAGTTCAGTATCAAGTTCCATTCCCTGCATCTTTGCATCTGGATTGCCATACATGGCAACCCAGTAATTAGACCTTATCTTGAATAGCTTTTTTACGGTTCTGATCTTAATGACCAGACCTCAAAATGGTACCTAGGCTGGAGTTGACCTTGTTATAATTCAAACCTCCCTGCTTTTCTTATGTTAATGATGTTGTTCTCATTCTAATTAGTAGGAATTTACATAGTTTTTTATCATAATAAGGTCACCTCCAACCTCACTTTCATACTAAGGTCAGGTAACTATGCACACAACTGTTGATTGTGAACTTCGTTTCGAGGCTCCTCCCTCTTGCTCACTTAAGTAAGAACCATGGGTGCGGCTGCCCACGTGTCTGCTAGATTGTGCAGTTTCCAGAAAATAATTGAAGGGAAGGAAACATTCATAAATTTTTTTCTCAGTAGACAGTTTCGAATATGATATTGCAATATGGCGAGAATGTCTATTTATCTAGGAAAAACTCAAAAAACATATATATAAGTCCTCTCCTACCGTGCATATCAGTTCGTGTCGGTTGCAGAAAAGAAACTTACTGGGAGGCTATTTACAACGTGAGTGCTATTTGGTAGAGAAAAATAATTGGATTATCCTTCCCCAAGATAGAACTGAATTTCACTGTTGATAAAATTAAGTCAAGGAACCAAGTGCGGATTTGATTTTTATACAAAGAGATGAGACTAGGCGCAACCAGGGGATTTTCTCGAGAAAGGAAGAGAAAGGACCCTGGAAACGAGGATGTAAAATGGTCTATTTGTAAATTAAATGCCAGAGAGTCTGAGAAAACACCCTTCGCATTTTCCGATTTCGCACTTACTACTTGAACAACTTCATTTTCATAATTTAATTTGGAATTAAAATTAAGATGGACTTATTAGGCGCTCAATGCACCTTATAAAATAAGATATAATTATATGTGGCTAGGAAAAATAAGGTGAAAGGAAAATTGCGTAATTTTTAGTGCAATTTGCTGTCAGTGCTGCGCTGTTTCCCCAATTTTTTCCCGTAAAACATCAGAAGCCCTGGATCACAGTAGGAACAATTTCTGGCCCCACCTCTGCTGAAAATGTCTTTAATTCACTGCGGTTTTTATAGATTTCGTTGATGACATAATAAATAGCCACATTGGTGGCCAAATAACATCAACATTCTTGTAGACGTCTTTTTTTCCGAATTTCTATGTCGTAGCAAACTAGTGGGATCACATGCAAAGTGCACAGCTTGCATTATTTATCAAGCCCGGGGGAAATATCGACATAAATAAAATCATTACTCGAATGCAGCGGCTAATTAAGAATTCCTTCAATATCTTGCCATTTCCACTACTTCAAAAGTGACGACTGTTTGTGTCAGTAGCGATCAACTTGCTTATCATTCGTGTTATTATTAATTTAATGTGCTTCTTCATCAAAGAATTAATGGGGATGCCACGTTGTACCAAAAAACAAAACAGAAAAATGTAGTTGAATGGCATTTAGTTAATGGTCCAAATACAATTTCACAGAAGATTTGAAAGAGTTACCAGTTACTTTTGAGATTTGTTTTAAACAGCTATGAGTGACTTACTAATTAAGTAACTTAAACAAATCTGTAAACAGTGACCAGGTGCATATCTTTATACATTTTTTGAGAGTTTATTTGCAGCAAAAAACTGACAGATCGTGAAGACAATTGAGTCATGAGAGCATCTTTTCAGGGAGTTGAGTTATTTTATTGTTATGAAGATTTATTATATGACTCGGTCCGTGAGAGGTCAGGATAAACCACATCCTGTGATGTAATTGGCGGGCAAGATGGAGCTATCTTGCCAGATCGGGATTTCTCGCTTGGTCCCGCATGATCAAAGATCATTTTTTGGTGTTTTATCCTATATAATCCTTTACTGACCAAGCTTGTCCAGTCAAGATGGCTGGATATTGGCTTTGTTCTCTGTCTATAAACACGCAAAAAGAGAACTTGGCCAATATCCAGCCATCTTGACCTCACGCTTTAGATGGTCAATAAGCATGGAAAGTAATGTATAAGGAACCTTCTGCAAAGCTAAGAAAAGGGTAGGTGGAACCTAAAATCAAGAGAAAATACAGGACAGTGTGCTAGTTTTGAAGACAACAAAAGGGAAGAAATAATGATAATAATAATAATAATAATAATAATAATAATAATAATAATAATAATAATAATAATAATAATAATAATTTCAGAATAAAAACTAGCGATAAAAAACGACGTTTCGATCTCTCTGAGATCATTTTCAAGTAGCAAAAGAAGCGAATAAAATCTGCATATATAAGTACAAATTAAGACGTGAGAATGTCCAAAGGTAAAATATGTAAATACAAGCGCTAAAATGTAAGTGTTAAAATATTAAAATACTATATAAATAACTTGCACGGGTATACGTGCCGACACCTCTATCAGCGCGTCGAGGAACACATGAAAGGATCGTCTTCAATCGGGAATCACATTAAAGAGCAACATGGAACAGTCCCGAGTGACATATATCGTGATTTTAAGATCTTGAGAAAGTGCGAAAGTAAATTCGATTGCCTCATCTACGAAATGCTTTTTATAAAGGAGCTTAAACCAACTTTGAACAAACAGTCAGATTCAATCCGTGCGAAGTTATTTATATAGTTCTTTATAGCGTTTTGGTATCTTAACACTTACGCTTTAGCGTTTTAACCAACAGTCATGTAGATTTAATCCGTGCAAGTTATTTATATAGTATTTTAATATTTTAACACTTACATTTTAGCGCTTGTATTTACATATTTTACCTTTGGACATTCTCACGTCTTAATTTGTACTTATATACGCAGATTTTATTCGCTTCTTTTACTACTTGAAAATGATCTCAGAGAGATCGAAACGTCGTTTTTTATCGCTAGTTTTTATTCTGAAATGTGTTTCAAAAAAACTACTTATAAGAATAATAATAATAATAATAATAATAATAATAATAATGATGATGATAGTGATGATGACTATCATAATGATAACGATAATATGAAATCAAGAATTCTCCAAATATGGTAAACGTTTCTCACAGAAAAATGCAATTTATGGAATAACGTTTTTCTCCAGCATTCATTAAGGAAATTCGTCCGAACGTTTCATCAAAAAGAAAAACAACAACAACAACTCGAAGTGTGAAGAGTTCCCGCGTAGTATTCGGAATCAGTTGACATTCGTGATAATCTGAGATGTCAAAAATTCGGCAACGTACTGTTTGAGAAATATAAAATCATTACTCGATCCTATGAAGTACTAATTCCTATTTCAAAGGGTTATCAATTACTGCTGAGATCTCATTTAAACAGATGTGAGTCACCTATTAAGTAACTCAAACAAATTCCTGTGCAGTGACTAGGCGCATAGCTATATAATTTTGTGACAGTTACGTTGGTGCAATAAACTTACAGCTCTTGTAGACCTGTGAGCTCTGAGAACATCGTTTCTGGGAGTTGAGTTATTTTGTTGCCAGAGAGATCTCTAGAAATAAAAGTAAAAGAAACCTTCTTCAAAGCTAAGTTAACGTAGCACTAATTCATCTAAATACTACTTTTAAAACTATGTTCAGAAATTCTAATTAAACGAGAACAGTGATATTCATTCCGATTTAGGTTTTATAAAGGCTCATTCCGAGTGCTCGCCGACCACGGCCTTACCAAGAATCCATCGCCCAAGAGTAAGATTTATCCAAATTGGCCTACTCCCCATCAACGATAGAAAGGTGTCTATTTCTAAACTTAGTTTTGCGGGAAATTAAACAACAGACCAAATCGGTAACTCAATGTTCTACCCAATTCAAAAAAAAATTACCGCCCAAGGCCCAAGGTCGGTCCAGAAAAAGAAAAAAAAACTGTGCCCGAGGTCTCGAGTATGGCCCTCGGCCGTCATCCTCGAGCCGTTCTCGAGACCCAGGGCAAAGTTTTTTTTTTCTTTCTTTTGACCGACCTTGGGCCTTGGGCGGTAATTTTTTTTTCCTATGGTCAGGAAGCAGGTGCAGTTTTATATTAATCTGTTTTACTTAGCCAAAGCACATTTTCTTTATCGATAACGATAGAAAAAGTACATTTATTTCTTTTTGGTTGGGTTGAGACATTTAATGGGAGGGAGATAGCCTGGGCCGAAGGAAAACAGAATTGAAAAAAATGCTCCCTGTAATTGCAGAATGTTTTGCAATTGTAATCTAGCCCTTAACCCAGGTTTAAACTTGTTTAGTATCCATAAAGAACAGCGCAATTTTCTCTTTGTTTCCTGAAAATCTATTATTATTCAATACTAGTTTCATGAGAAAGCCATTGAAATGACAGATGAGAAACCTAAACTGTCAGCTGTCAAACGACAAGTTCAAACAAGAGAGAGTGTCAAAAGAAAGAATATCAAGATGGATAAAGAATGTTATACAACGATCGTGTGTTGACCAGTTGTAAAGGTGATGTCATCACGGACCTATGACACACCGCTGACGTAAGTTTACATTAACTTAGTTGAAAAAAAATAAAGGCAACATCGGTTTTTTGCTCGACAGCAAATTCAAAATGGCGCATGACTGCAATAACTTTCTGGGCTTGGGGTGACACACCTACAAAGAGGAGAGGGAACCCTACCTGTTTGAAGCGAGTCAAACAGAATTTTAAAACACACACACACACAAAAGGCTTTACACGCCTAAAGAAGTCCACAAGGGCTTTGTTATTTTTCAAACTAAATTTGCATAGAGCCGATCGAAGCGTGAAGAAGGAAGAATATAGGCCAAAACAAGTTGTTTTGTGTGGAAAAGAGGAGCATTCTCAACTCTTTCACGTTTTTTAAACAAACGTGAACTCCGTTGTTACAACCTTTTTAAGTTTTCAACCTCGCGGTTGAATGAAGCACGGGTAAATGCAATCTTTTTAGAAGAATACACAAAGACATCCGTCAGTGCACAGACACCAAGAAACGCTTGAAAAAAAAAATTGGATTTTGAGGAGCATTTGAGACCGTTGTTAGTATGGTGAAGCGGGAGTTAGTTTCATATCGTATTTCAAAATACTGTTCACAATATTTGACGCAGTGTGCAAACAACAATATACATTTCAAACGCTTTATTAAATAGTACTCTAGTTACAAGTTGATATAAACGATTGTTTTTCGATTATTCGACTATCGTAACCTTAGAATATATTATCTTGCTTTGCGCTTAAACAAATACTGTGACTCTGATAATGTAGTTTTGTCCAGTCATACAGAATATGAAACATTCGAGACCGGACTAACTCGACCGATTTCATTTGCAAAACGCTATCGTTAAGTCAATAAAAACACACCAACAAACATTTCAAACGTTTTACTGAATTAGCGGAGAACGCTTATGACAATGTGATATTTGCGAGAGATAGTTCTCCTTAAACAAATCTTAATCCGAAAAAAAGTTGTTTTGAAAACGCACCCTGTGTACAGCAAAGATGATACATGTACCGGTCAAGCAATATGATGCATGCACTGTTTCAATGTTTTTAGACCGAAAATAAATCAGACACGCGCAAATGAGAGAAGAAAAAAAAGTTGTAATTCACTTGCATTCGCTGCAACATTATTGTTCTATTATGCATGCACTGTTTCAACGCTTTTAGAGCGAAAATAAATAACACACGCGTAAATGAGAGAAGAAAAAAAATGTTGTTATTCACTTGAGTTCTCATCTTAACAGAGAACGCATATCATAATGTTAAATTTGCGAGAGATATTTCTATTTAAGCAAATCTTAATCCAAAAATAAGTAAATAAAAAGTTTTTTTGAAAATGCACCCTATGTACAAGCAATATTATGCATAAAGGTAAAGGTAAAGTATCTTTATTTAACGGCGGTAGTTCCCTCAGCTACGAGGCTGGTATCAATGGAAGCCGAAGGTGCGCCCTTTACCCCCCTCCCTCTGTCAGTGCTGCGTTTCACGGATATTTAAAGCCATGGCTACACGGGTCAGAGGAAAGTGGAAACAGACGTTGAAGTCACCGAGGATCGGGACCTCTCGCTCCGAAAGTTGCGCACTAGCCAACTGAGCCACGCATGCACTGTTTCAAATTTTTTTTAGAGCGAAAATAAATCACACACGCCCAAGTGTTAACGTTGTTAGCGAGTGACTGAATTCACAAAAAGTGCTATAAAATAATACTTGCAGTGCCCATTTGTCAGTACACTCGTCAACATGGATAGAGTGTAATTTGTCTTGCTTCGGATTTGCGCTAGGAGTTGTTTTGCAGGACACTTCTTTCACAGCACACCTCGCGAGCAATGGTTAGATCTTCTAAAAGAGTTACACCCAATGAACCCCGGTCGCTTGTTGAGTTTTTATTACTACATGGACCAATTCAACGCTACATTTACCGAACAATATGCATTTCACAAAGTGTTATGTGTCAAGTACTCGATACATTACCCTTCTTTCTGGTAGATGGTTTGGCAAATTGTTATAAAAAGTCTGCGAATGAGAAAGATCTAATCATTTCTTTAACACCATGGGTAGTGCTGCATGCCGCGTGTGTGGAAGCTTATCGCCCACAGTTTCTTTAAGTAATATATGTCAGAGAATGCGATGTTTAGTTGCGTGTTGCGGTACCGAAGTTCACATCGAATTGAAAGATGTCACCGACAATCACGAAAAAGAAAATGCAAAAGAAGAACAAGAAGAAAACGAGGACCCTAAATCAGACAAACCAACTATTACAGAAACTGTATTATGAAGTGCATCGACCATCCGCTGTAGGGGGAGTCGACAAACTGTATCGTGCGGCGAGTCTATATGGTTTGAAACGCACGCAAGCACTCGATTGCCTCCGCCAACAACCTGGCTATACCCTACACAAACCTGCAAGAAAGCACTTTCGTCGTAATCGAGTAATTGTGTTTGATATAGATTCGCAATGGCAGGTGAACTAGGTTGATTTACAACATTTGAGTCAGTGGAATCAAGGATACAAGTATTTACTGACTTATATCGATGTCCTTTCCAAATGCGCGTTGGTGGTGCCCTTGAAATTGATAACAGGAGCCTCGTTGGTGGTGGCCTTTGAAAGCATTTTCCAGGAAGGTCGTAGACCTGCAAAGTTGCAAACAGATGCCGGAACCGAATTTAAGAACAAGACTTTTCAAACCTTTCTCAAAAAGGAGAATGTACATCATTTTGTAACCTACAACGAAACCAAGGCCCAAGTGGTTGGAAGATTCAACCGCACTTTGAAGCAACTGATGTGGCGTACGTTCACTACCAGCAGCTCGTACCATTATTTGGACCAACTGGACCATTTAGTCAATAGGAATTACAATCAAAGTGTGCACCATAGCATCAAAATGAAACCGTTGGATGTCAACGAGAATAACGCATCAGAGGTCTGGAACAATTTGTATAGGAATCTGTTCAAAAAGTCAACAAAGTATAAATTCAAAGCGGGAGATCAAGTCAAGATCAATAAGCATAAACGCATCTTTGAAAAAGGTTTCTTACCATCCTGGACGGAGGAAACCTTCAGTGTTGCTCAGAGACTTCCGCGCGACCCACCTGTGTATCGTCTAAAGGAAGCTGACGGTGACTGGATTCAAGGCACTTTTTACGAATTTGAGTTACAGAAAGTGATAGAAACCGCAAAATACCTGTTTCGTATTGAAAAAAATTTAAAACGCAGGGGACGAGGAGCGAATAAGGAGGTGTTGGTACATTGGAAAGGTTGGCCAAAGAAATACGATAGTTGGATTCCGCATAACCAGTTTGTGGCTTTACAACAAACATGATCAAGACAGCGACTTTTACGTGACACTTCCCAGTAATGCAAAAAGTAATTTATTTTTAAACGATTCTAAGTCCTCCGTTCGTGTAGCGCTACCTCGACAAATCCATCTGAAAGATGAAGATTATTGGGAAGTAGGATTGCATCATATCGTGTATCCGCTCTCAATGTTTAACATTACAAATGACTGCAAACATTCTCACATCATGCTGGAACGTCAAGGTGACTCCACACCGTTTGTATTACCCGAGGGAAAGTATCATACGGCATTAGATGTGACAGAAAGAATGTTACAATGCCTGAACATCGCTGACCCACCATCTAAGATTGAAATCACAGTGGACGACGAATGAAATGTAACGTTAAACTCGCAAACTGAAGGACTCATGATCACTGTCTACAGCTCGCGCGTTGTGATGGATAACCGAAAACAACACTCTTACACCCAGTGTTCGTTTGAATGTTGCACTCACCTTAGAAAGAACATATGGTCATGATTGGTTCATCTTATTAGCTGGCACCTCCATCACATATCCTGTTATTTAAAACTTTCCTCCTTCGCTGTCGCTTTGCTCGTGTAAGCAGAGGTTGGTTCAACTTCAAACCAATCTCGTGGAACCGTGGCGGGTGGGTGAAAAGTGCTTACTTCTCCTACATGAGATGATACTCCTGGGCAGTTTTCGAGAAACACTCCTTGAAGAAAGAGAACATATTGTGTACCTACATTTGCGGACAAAGATATTTCAGACCATCGAAATCCATTTAACGAGTGGATACGGCCAAACGCCAGCATTTTTAGACGGCATCGTCAGCGTCGTTTTACATTTCCTACATGTGCTAACCAGTGATGCAAGTCTGAGTCAGTATCCCGAAAACAAGACGGCCGATTTTAAGATGCAATTACCAAGTCAACTACATCTAAGTGAAGACTGGGAGGTGGCCATGACACGCATCATTTACCCTTACATCTGGCAAAACGTAGGTGAGAATCAGTTGTCCTACACTTTGCTTTGTAAGGCAGACCCTGAACTCAGGAAATTAAACATCCCTGTACCAAGTGGCATTTACCGTACGGTCAAAGATGTCATTCACGGTATCACGAAGGGACGACACAATCGATTGAGAGACGTTTATTTGAAGAGTGACAAGACCATTACGAGTCTCGAAGGAAACGAGTGTTTTTACATTTACAAGAAATCACAAGATTACTTTGAGTTTAAGTTACCAACCGGTTGTTATGTGATTCTACCCAAGACATCAGCTCGCTCCTTGTCCAACAGAATGATGATCACAGCGTCCTTCTAGCGAGAACAATGACAACACTTGTCAGAAAAGAAGAATTAGTGTGGGGATTGCTCTCGAGAGACGCTTTTCAAACCATCTACGTGTATTCCGATTTAATCGAGTCTTAAGTAGTGGGAGATGCTCAAGCCAACTTACTTCGCTTGCTCGTTCCTCGTGGTCAGCCGGGGAACATGATCTCAGAAGCGGTCAAGGTGTCCTCCTACCAAAGACTCCATACAACTGTGTTTTCATCCGTGGCGATCAATATAAGGGGAGACACAGGTCAATTGATACCATTTGTTTCTGGTACCGTACTTGTGACTCTGCATTTTCGGCGTCGTGCTATTCTGTAACAACATGTTATTACCGATGAACCACCGATATTACCCATATGGACGACATGTTGTACCCTATATGCAGCACGGTAAAGGAAGAGACATTAGTATCTACGGAGGAGCACACCCTTATGGTCAAGGATAACGGCTTAGGTGGAATGTTTCGGTCCTTTCTCAAAACAACAGCGAAAAAGGTGGGAAAACGAATGCTCGATGCTGGATTAGAAACGGGAATTCAACTTGTCCAAGACGTGATCAATAGTCAACCTTTAAAGAAAGCTGCTAAGACAAGAGCGAAAGCTGTTGGCAAAAATTTACTCACAGAAGAACACCTCGTTCAACGTTCAAGACTACTTTTGATTAAAGATGGCATCAGCACACCCTCTCTCAGCCCCTGGTGCGAATTCAAGTTTACTTTTGTTTGATGTACCTGCGACAGATGTGTCGATTGTTAGCAGCAATTGGGTCCATTACGAACCGGTTCAAACGGGAACTAATCCCATCAAGTTTGTCATCAAACCGTTGGCTGACTACATTGACATTAACAAGACAGAGCTGCGATTGGTAGTAAATATTACCAAAAAAGATGGATCGCCCACAGGGGATGGCAAGAACTACACTCTGGTCAACAACGCCCTTCATTACATCATCAAACAGTTCACCATCAAGATCAACGAAACGCTGGTAACAGAACAGGCACTCAAGCATACAATGCTTACATCAAGACCTTATTGAACTTTATGAAACAGGACAAGAAATCGTACTTAACCAAAGCTCTGTATTACAAAGACACTGCTGAACACATGAATGACGTGGATAATACAGCAGAAAGTAAGTCTGAATAGAAGAGCCACATTTGCTAACAACGGCGCAGAAGTGGGGTTGGTCGGAGTGCCCCTTTGTGACGTGTTTAATGTTGACAAGTTGTTGCTTGACGGCTTTCTGCGGAAAGTTACCTATTATAAGGACAAACCACTGCAAGGACTGAACTCGGATGTTTGTGGACATTATTGTTTGTATAATCTCATTCAAACTTAAACGATATGATTCTCAGTAGACGATGCACAAGTTGCACGGAGTGTACGCGTTTATTTTAATTCAGTCATTTATGGTAAAGATACTGTTTGCTTTTAACAAGGTTGTAAGTCGTTTCGCTGTGGCCACAAGCAATAAAATCACGTTGAAAGTAAAAAAAAAATTTTTTTTTTTTTTTTGGCGTGTTTTTGCTACTAAAAGGGGTGGGAATTCTATCTCGTGTACACAAATCGTTGAAGCTTCGTCTCGTGAACATGTCTCAATTCAAGTGCCCCAGCAGTATTATCATTTCTGAACCAAGCCAATGCGGAAAAACAACATTTACGCGCCAGATACTTCAACACGCAGATTGTTTATTTGAACGCCCCATTCGCAAGATCGTGTATTGCTACGGTCAATGACAAGATTGTTTTAAGGAATTGGTAAAGGAAGTCACGTCTATGGAGGGTATTCCCGACGACATTCCCGCCTTATTTCCACCCTCTTATCGTCCTGGTTTGCTTGTGTTAGATGACCTCATGAGAAACTGTAGCGATGACCAGCGCATTTTGGATTTGTTCACCAAAGTGTCCCATCATTGTAACGTCACCTGCATTTATTTGACACAAAACCTTTTTCCCCCCTGGAAAGTTTTCCCGGAGCATTTCTCTTAATGCTCATTACATAATTGCTTTTAACCATGGCTTTGCAACTGTTGCGCCACGAGGAGACAGTAAACAAGCAAAGTGGTGGTGACATGACTTTGCGTTCTGGAAATATTTCAAAAGCTACCGAGAGAAGAAAACAAGAACTCATCAAGGCTTCCAAAGTAAATCAACATTTACCGTTTCTTTGCACTTGTTTTACAAGCAAAGGGAAACAGCGGAAAGAGATATCTCACGCTACAACGAGTTGCGAAAAGAGTTGAGACACTCACTGTTGATAGCCGTACAATGCGTCACTCAAGTCAGCGCATCTCCAACCCCCCTTTCCCCTCAAGCAAAGTTGTTTCCATTTCCACTTGGCACTCAGACTAAAGGGTTTTAACATTGAAAAAGGGGAGGGGGGAGGGAGGGGCATTCAGCCTTTTCTTATGAACTAGAAGAGGGGTTTTAGGAAGAAGAGGTGGATTTTCCATTCAGTGTCTCAACCTTTTTGCAATTGCTTGTAGCAGGGGACAAATAGAAGCCGTCAGTGAAGTCGCTCTTAATCTACTTAAAGGGAACTTTATGGTTCCAAGTTCATCATTTAAACGCTTGAGACCACACCAGTCAAAACTCCTGTATTTCACTCGCAAGACACCTAGTCTGAAGAAGAAAAAAGAAGTTCTCAATCAACAAGGAGGATTCCTGCCAGCTCTCGTCTCTTTGATTGCACCGTTCGCTTGGGATTTATTGGGTAAGGGGTTAAAATGAAAAACGTACAAAAGATGATGTTGGTTCCAGAGCATTTATTGCAAAGCCTTGAGACAGAACATCGCTTAACCTCACCTCCACAGCTCCCGACCTTGACGCGTTTGGATCAAGACATGAAACATAGGGCCATAAGGGAGAGTACAGTTTTTTTAACTGTAATTATGCACCCTAAAATAAAGTGTTCTAAAGTGTTCTAATATATCGCGGATTCTACTTTTCCCCGCGGATCAAAAAGTGGCCTTAATGGATCAACTATTACAACGGTATCAAGGCTTGGCAAAACAAATGAAGAGCGAAACGAATGCAAAACCTGCAGGGACAGCGAAAACAACTTCAAATGCGCCCAGTCCAAACCATTCTCCTACGATATCCGAGGTACAACCTAAAAAAGACAGAACAAAGCTACACCCGTTGGTCCATCCAAAATTCCTGTCAGGATAGAAACACCACCTTCTCCTATAGAACAGGAAACAGATCCCTGGATCTTTGAAACGCCCCCAGACTCCACGGAGAAGCGGGTTATTAAAAGGTCTTACAGGGCAAGAACACCAATGGTTGCCCAATTAAGGAGTAATACAAAATGGGAACCTTACTGAACAACAATAAGGCAGCGAACTCAAGTGAATTACATTTTTTCTTCTCTCATTTG
This sequence comes from Montipora foliosa, assembly GCF_036669935.1. Lineage (NCBI taxonomy): Eukaryota > Metazoa > Cnidaria > Anthozoa > Scleractinia > Acroporidae > Montipora > Montipora foliosa. The sequence goes on from NW_027179780.1 coordinate 363,389, forward strand.
CGCGTGTCTGATTTACTTTCGCTCTAAAAACATTGAAACAGTGCATGCAGCGTATTGCTTGACCGATACATGTATCATCTTTGTTGGGTGCGTTTTCAAAACAACTTTTTTTCGAATTAAGGTTTGTTTAAAGAGAACTATCCCTCGCAAATATCACATTGTGATAAGCGTTCTCCGCTAATTCAGTAAAACGTTTGAAATGTTTGTTGGTGTGTTTTTATTGACTTAACGATAGCGTTTTGCAAATGAAATCGGTCGAGTTAGTCCGGTCTCGAATGTTTCATATTCTGTATGGCTGGGCAAAACTGCATTATCAGAGTCACAGTATTTGTTTAAGCGCAAAGCAAGATATTTAGTTTAAGGTTACTATAGTCGAATAATCGAAGAACAATCGTTTATATCAACTTGTAACTAGAGTATTATTTAATAAAGCGTTTCAAATGTATATTGTTGTTTGCTCACTGCGTCAAATATAATTGTGAACAGTATTTTGAAATACGATATGAAACTAACTCCCGCTTCACCATACTAACAACGGTCTCAAACGCTCCTCAAAATCCAAAATTTTTTCAAGCGTTTTCAGAAAAGGCATTATTCAAATCTGTTGAGAGGGCTTTCTTTGTGTCTGTGCACTGAAGGATGTCTTTGTGTATTCCTCAAAAACGATTGCATTTACCCGTGCTTCATTCAACCGCGAGGTTGTATGGGAGGCTTTCAAGACGCTACATCACAACCATTTGCATATTTAATGATGGATTTACATCCACGAACCCGGGACATTCAACGATTGCTAACAAGGATCTTCCCAGTGTCACATTCACTTTGAATTTGTTGTCGAGCAAAACCGATGTTGCCTTGTGTTTTTCCAACTAACTTAATGTAAACTTAGGTCAGCGGTGTGTCATTGGTCCGTGATGACATCACCTTTACCTCATTGGCTCCTTGTCTTTTCCATTGTTCTTTTCGCTATATATTTGCGCTACCACCCGGCTGGTTTGGGTGGACACGTAACACAAGCACAGCAAACACATCACGCTTACCTTCTCAAAAGAAAAAAACTTTCATGTACGTACATGACTTGCATCTCATTAACCTAACCCTAATTTATGCGACGACCTGGAATTAGGGTTACACCACGTTGCGTCATGCCCCAACTTGCCCCTAATTTATGCACGCCCCCTTCTTTTGTTTTTTTATTGATGACGTCATTTGATGACTACCTGTCAAATCCGGTCTGACTAAACCCATACAACTACTCACGCCCACCCAGGGCTTTTTATCAACTTATTCCTCCGTGCAGTGGAAATTGCACTTTCTTTATTTAATGTTAACTGTCTTTTGGGCCTCATGTGGCCACTCAGTTTTCCAAATGACTGGTCGTGCGCATGCGTAGTGATCTCGTGTTATCTCTGGTCTAAAGATGACTGACAGAATTTCTATCCAGCCTCAGCATCTGGGTAAGCGTCATTTATTACTCAATTTGAAGGCAAAAATGAAAGACATTAGACTTGATGATTTTAAAGACAGTAATTTAGGAAATACAAAATAAAAAGAAAAAATTTAAAGGAAAAGAGGCCGGAAATCTAAAACAAAAGGAAATATATATATATATATATGAAATCAAGATTACCTCAAGCTAAGGTAAATATTTCTCACACAAGAATGAAGGTTTTCATAACCAAATGCAGTTTCTAAGCAAAAAAAAAAAAAAAAAATACCTCCAGCATTGATCACGAAAATTTCGCTCAACGTATCACAAACTAAACGTCCAAGTTTTTTTCTCACATTATTCAAAATGAGCACACTTTTATGATGTTCTGGGAGTTCTCAAATTGGATGACTGTTTGAGAGATATCAAACTATTACTCATAGTTATCAGGTTTGGGTATTAGATTTGTGTTTGTTCCGAAAACCACTGTGGAAAGTCCTCCATACTTCTCGTGATGTCATTGTGGAAGACATTGATCTTTTTCCACTAGAATTTGACAATCCTATCTGGTCTTCTTCTTTCCCCTTATCGCATTCCTGATAGCTTCTTCATCCAAATAGTGACTGTTTTCATCCGTGGGAGGAACTTTGTTGGTGATTGCTGCTGTTATCTCTTGGTACCATTCAGCATTCTCATTGCCTTCTCCAGCTTTCTTCCATGACTCTCTCCAAAAACTGCTCGCCTCATCGATGTCATTAAACACACATGTACAAATATCCTTATCGTCCTTGACATTTTCTTTGTACCTAGGTAACCCTTCACTTAATCTTTGCGAGACTGTTCTTGTTTCCGTCTTCTATAAAACCTTTGCTTGAGTTTTCTGAGGGATGACTTTTTCTTTTCCATGTATTCAATGACGGTCTTTGCTGAAATAGTCTTGCATTCTTTCCCCAGTAGCTTTCTATTTTTTTTCCTCTCTTGGTGATTTCTTATTTTCCTTTATTCTTTCAAATTCAGCTTATGCGATCGAAATTTGTTTTCTTATTTGATTAGATTCTCGCAAATATTTGTTTTCGATGTCTTCTTCAGTTTTGCTCGCAGAAAAACGGTTAGTTTCCTTCTTCCAGCCTTTGAGTAAAAGAAACGCAATCACAACTGAGCAAAACAATGGAACTTACTATCCATATTGATTGAAACGCGTTTCCATTGCCTCTCCTTTTATTCGTCATGTGTGATACTACCGTGTTTTTATTTTCCGAATCTTTTAGAGAGGGTCTTTCCTTTGTTCTTGTGTCCACAAAGCACTGCGAGTAGTCTCCCGGTTAATTACCCAGCATAGATGGTGTTTGCTTTTTTCGCCGCTTAATTGCTTCACTATTTCTCATGCATTCGAGTGTACGCATGGATCGTCACGGCCTTTTGGCCTCCTGTGTTTTTACTGTTTTTCTGCTGTTATTGCTTGCTGGCGATGGTCTAAAAGTTCCTACATCATGGCTAAGTATCTTTAACACCGAATTGATGACAAATAACGTTGAAAGGACTCTAAACTACCATGTTTTATCGACTAATGCTTGGCAATTGGGGTGCAGTTTTTCTGCCAGTAATTTATTCTACTCGGATCCCTTCGAGCAAGTTGTGGTTGCTGATTGGCATCTATTGTCGACTAGAGCTGGAGTGCTATTCATTGTCCTTGACTGGAATGTTATAATTGTTATCAAATGCAACATGACTCGGTATTTGACACTACGCAGGATCAAGCGTTGCAAGCGTCCGTTCACATATTATGCAAACACTACCGCCTCTTTCCTTTGTCAGCTGGTGGGTGATATTGTGTTTAAACTTAATCCCGGACCTATAGTCACGCCGTCAAGGGGTATGCATAGGAATAATAGCTTCGGTGTTCGTTCCATGCATTCTTTTACGATTCCTATTCGCACGACCAACAGGCTGCGCTCTAACAATGGCTATTGTCCAAGGCGTCTGGCGTACACAAAACATCACTATTCGAACTTGATTAATATTCCTCTAGATGCTCTCACCACCACTCTCAATGATAAATTGTTGAGGCTTTGTTTAGTTAATGCGCGTTCGCTTGGAAATAAGTCCGCTGACTTTACAGACTATGTCATGGATTCACAGTTTGATCTGGTCGGGCTGACTGAAACCTGGTTTACTACAGACGATGTGGCTGCCCGTGCATTGGCGACAAAATGCTTGATCACCCACGTGTGAGTCGTACTGGTGGCGGCACCGGTTTGCTATTCAGGGACACCTTGTGTGTGTCTAAGCTATCTGCTGGTGAGAAGTCTTCATTTGAGTTTTCTGAATGGCTTGTAACATCTGGCTCATACAGACTCCGTGCAGTAATTATTTATCGTGTGCCGTACAGTGCTGTGCACTCGGTGTCAACAAATGCTTTCTTTGCTGAGTTTTCTGACTACATGGAGTCCATCATATTGGCTCCTGAAAAGTTGGTCATTATGGGAGATTTCAATATCCATGTGGACGTGGCTGGTGACAAGGATGCAAGTAGGCTGCAGGATTTATTTGAATCTTTGGGTCTTCAGCAACATGTGAAGGGGGCTACTCACATCCGTGGTCACACACTGGATCTGATTGTAACTCGCCAATCGCAATCTGTGATCTCTATGCCACAAGTAGACCGTTTATTTTCAGACCACTTTGCTGTTACCTGCAGTCTTCAAATGCCTAAGCCGGCCACTTCCGTTCAGAAACATAACTACAGAAATCTTAAAGCTGTTAACATCGATCAACTAAGAAAAGATCTTAGAGACTCTGAATTGTGTACTAACCCCCCTAGCTCCCTTGATGTGATGATTGGCTGTTATAACACTACTCTTACGGACATCCTGAACCGTCACGCCCCTCTTAAAACCAGGACTGTAACTGTAAGGCGACGCCTACCATGGTTTAATGAGGATATAAGCGAAGTCAAGAGAGCTAGGCACAGGGCTGAGAAGCGCTGGAGAAGGACGAGGTCTTCATCAGACTTTGAATGCTATAAGAAATGCAGGAACCGTGTTACCTATTTATTGAATAACGCCCGCACGGCGTTTTATAAAGATTTTATAGAGGAAAACAGTGGCGATCAGGGTAAACTTTTCAGGGCTACGAAGAGGTTACTGAGGCAGGATTCTGGAGTCCAGTTCCCACCACATGACGATGAATATTTACTGGCTAACGCTATGGGGAATTTCTTTGTCAAGAAGGTATCTGATATTCGGTTGGATCTTGATGTTGCTGCACGAGGTTCTTCTGGGTCCTCAAAATATGACTTTGATCGTCCTGTGAGAGAATCATTCAGCGAGTTTAAGCTTTTAAATGATGATGACGTCCTAGAGCTGGTGAAGAAATGTGCTAAGAAGCACTGCGCTTTGGACCCAATGCCAACTCCACTGGTGGTGGAGTGTATGGATGTGCTTCTGCCTGTAATTAAAGAGATGATCAATCAGTCTCTCGAGACTGCCTCTTTTCGTGATTCATGGAAGGAAGCCATAGTAAATCCCCTGCTCAAGAGACATGGCCTCGATCTTCTGTATAAAAACTATCGCCCAGTTAGTAATCTTTCTTATGTGCCTAAATTAACAGAACGCTCGGTATTAGATCAGCTGCTTTTGCATATGTCTTCCAACGGTCTCTATCCTGTTTTGCAGTCGTCGTACAGGCAACATCATAGTACTGAGACTGCTCTTTTAAAGGTAAAGAATGATATTCTTATGAATATGAACAAAGGTCATGTAACTTTGCTGGTTCTTTTAGATCTAAGCGCGGCCTTCGATACCGTTGATCACGGTATTTTGATCACGAGTCTTCAGTCAAGGTTTGGCGTCTCGGGTCAAGTCTTGGAATGGTTCTCAGGATACTTAAGGAACAGAAGTCAACGCATCTCGGTCAATGGGACTCTCTCTGACCGTTTTTTCTTGCAGTATGGTGTTCCTCAGGGATCTTGTCTTGGTCCTGTTTTGTTCATCATTTACGTATCCAAGCTTTTTGAGATTGTAAAAGCACATCTACCTGACGTTCATTGTTATGCGGATGACTCTCAGCTTTATCTTTCATTTAAACCTGATTCACAAGCAAGTCGGGATGAGGCAGTTATGGCAATGCAACACTGTATAGAAGACATACGTCAATGGATGCTGACTGACCGGCTAAAGCTAAATGATGATAAAACTGAGAATTTACTTATTGGAACAAGACAGCAACTGTCTAAGATCAGCGCAGGCTCTCTTGCTGTTGGTGACCATCAGATTACTCCAGCTCTCGAGGCCAAGAATTTGGGCTGCTGGTTTGATCAACAACTTAGTATGGGGACACAAATCAATAAGATTTGTAGTGCATCCTATTTCCACCTGCACAACATTAGATGCATAAGAAAGTATCTTTCAACTGAATCAACGAAGAAGTTAGTGCATGCCCTAGTTACTAGTAGAATTGACTATTGCAACAGTTTACTATACGGTTTGCCGCAAACACAGTTGTCTAAGTTACAGCGAGTCCAAAATACAGCTGCGCGCCTTATTTGCAATGTTTCCCGCTTTGATCACATATCGTCGGTGCTTTTCAGGCTTCACTGGCTGCCAGTGCATTTTAGAATTAGATTTAAGATATTAGTAATTACATTCAAAGCTATTCATGGGCTTGGGCCGGAATATATCAATGATTTAATTGGTGTTAAGAGTGCATCGCGCTATTCTTTGAGATCAAACAATGAGCTTCTCCTTGAGTTGCCACCGGAGAGAACTAAGAGAACATTGGGGGACAGGGCTTTTTGTGTTGCCGCCCCAAAGCTATGGAACTCGCTCCCCAGTAAAATTCGCAACAGTGGATCTTTGAACAATTTTAAGAATATGTTAAAAACGCATTTTTTTAGGCTCGCTTTTATACTTACGATTTAATAGGAATTAATTTTTAATTATCCAAATATTTGCATTTAGCTATATTATCTAGTTTTTTAATTTTTATTTATCTATTTTTATTGTAGGTTTCATTTTATATTGTTGTGCTTTTTAGTTTTTTAATCATTGTAATGCGCAGGTGATCATATATTCATGTAATCTGCGCAATATAAATGTAAATTATTATTATTATTATTATTATTGACTTGTATTGCTGTCGACGTATGCAAATTATCATCATCATCATCATCATCATCATCATCATCATCATCCTCATCATCATCATCATCATCATTATTATTATTATTATTATTATTATTATTGTTGTTGTTGTTGTTATTATTATTGTTATTTCGGCTGTGGCAGTAGTTGCCACTGGAGTATCCCCTATCAGCAGGTAGTGACACACCACCTTAGTGTTCCAGTGTTCTTCGGAGAATTCCCGCGGATCCCAACAGTACTGATTTCCTTAATTATTGAATGCTTAGTCCAATGTGCAGGTCTTTCAAATACTTCTGTGGGTTATTAGAGAAAGTACCAAGAGCGCCAATTATAATAAGAGTGATTCTAATCTTACGTAACCCCCAAAGTCTCTTTATCTCAAAGGCCGGGTCAATATATTTCTCCTCTTTCTCGTGCTCCTTCAGGCATATCCGGTTATCATCAGGGAAAGCGACGTCAACAATGTGGCATTTGTTTTTTTCTTGTCGATCACGAGAATGTCTGGCCTGTTATGCAGTATTTTCCGATCTGTCTGGATGGTAAAATCCCAAAGAATTTTAACCTTGTCATTCTCTAGAACACACTTACGGGCATGCTCAAACCAGTTTCCTCCACTGTTAAACTCATACCGACGAGATAGATCCCAATTTAGGGCCTCTGCAACAGTGTCGTGTCTCCGGGCACTCACTCACGAGATGATTCGTTCTTCTGGTGGCACAGGCGACAAAGTGAGTTCTCTTGCGACTTATCGATCTTAGCTTTTATGGCATTGGTTCTCTGTGTCTGGCTCTGGGCACCCACAAGCAACCCCTCCGTCTCTTTCTTTGGATATCCTGTCCTAAGCCACGACCAACTGTTTTCACTGGCAAATTCATCCATCTCCATCAGAAACTGTCCACGTAGCTTCTTACTCCTCACTTCCTCCGTCCTCTCTCTCTCAATTTCCGCCTCTTAATCTCATTAGACTACTCGCAAATTGCTTTGGATAGCTCCACACTGTCTTCCACTGCTGTCAAGCCCCGGCCACCGCCATTTCTTGGTAGATAGAACCTTGCGACACTATCGCGAGGATCAAAGGCATTATACAAGGTAAGATACCTTCTGGTTTTCCAATCGAGGTTTCTCAGTTATTTACGAGACCAATCGATAAACGCAGCAGTATATCGCATTTGCGCATTTGCTTATCCCAAACTGCATTCCTATATCTGTACTAACTACTCGCACCGTATGAATCAATGATTTAAGTCCCCTCTCCGAGCTGGCGAACAGTTTGACATCACCATAAATATTAGATCGTTTATCTTCTCTCCATTAAGACTGTGAGCAAAGTTCGATTCCCTTAGTATCATTGTCAGAGGAATCATAGAAATAACAAACGTAGGAGGTGATAACGAGCCCCCCTGGAGTATCCCTCTGTTGATTTTCACTTCTCCGATAGACGTAGTTTCGGATACCAGCTCTGTTTTTCAGTCTGCCATACCATGAACCAGTAGTCTTTTGATGTTTCCTGCAATGAAAATGTTGAGGCATTCTTCGATCCACGAGTGACACACCATGTCATAGTCTTTCTGGTAGTCTATCCAAGTCCTTGCTAAATTCTTTTTTTACCAGCTCGAGCATTTCTTAGAATACTCTTATCAATAAACAGAAGGTCGTGGGTGCCTCTTGATTGTTTACGTGAACCTTTCTGTTCCACCAGTAATATCCTACTTTTGTTCAAAAACATGTGCATCTCTTGTGATATAATTCCTGTTAACAACTTCCACATAAGGTGTAGGCAAGTTATTGGCCTGCAATTCCGAGCTACATTCCCTTGGGAAGTATCTTTCATAATCAAGACAGTCCTGCCTTTAGTCATCCATTATGGAACCTACCCCTTGTCCAAACACTTGTTCAGTTGTTAAATAATCCTATCATGGATTTTGATGAAATTCTTACGCCAGTACCCTTGTACTAGATCGGGGCCTGGGGGCTTTCCAGTCTGAAATCTTGGCCAATATAGTTCTCAAGCTCTTTTGATTTATCTTCATATCCCCTTGCCTATCGGTGTTAAAGAACCTTACTCACCCACTTTACATTGCGCGCCTTTGTTGTTGTTTTTGTTATTCGGGAATTTTAAACGTCTACCTCCACATATGGGCAAGTATCGTTTAGTTATTTTTGCACTCGAGTAAAAAATTAGAACAGTTTTTGTCAGGTAAATAAAAAAACATTTCGAAGATCCTCGAGGAGGATTATCCTGTGAAATTAAATGGATTTCGATCAGAAAAACAGCTGAATATCTTTATTTCGAGCGCCGCTCTATGAAGCATGCAGCTACGTCTGCAATGAATTCAAGAGGGAAATACAGTTTCTACGAGTGGTACTTAGTTGTTTGAACTTTTAACCGGACCTTAATTGATAAGCTAGCAACTCATATTTATTTCATACCCAAGCAGTTTGTAATGCGAACAACAAGGCGAGATAGTTTAATTCGCTGCTAGGGCGGTACTTGGTAAATAAGCTTAATGCAAGTGGTTAGCGATAAGCGAGTGTGAAGTAAAACTAAAGACAGTGGCGCGCACAATTCACAGTTGTAGCATTCGATGAAATATTATTTTTCTACTTTCCTAGAATTTCTTCTTTTCAAGTTTAGCAAGTCTCCAAACGGGTGTTGAACCGAACAACAATTTCTTCTTCCTTTAAATAAACACAGGCTGACCCTCTGATCTGTATAGTTTTCAACTTTTCCAGACCAAGAATAAAAATTTCACACACAAGCTTATTTCCAAAAAACGCAGTTTTATTATCAGCGAGAAAACGATATGACAGGCAATGGATAAAGGCTTTTTACTCATTGTGATTGAGATCTGTATTCAACTGTTTGTCGAAGGCTTGCCTTGCCTCTTTTTTCCCTGTCGGGAACTTGAGCGGAAGACACGCACAACAAGATATGAACAGAATTATCGATCCGACGGTGGATTTGCTGTTCGTGATTCTTTACAATGTAGTCCAAGAAGTTATTTCTTCATTTTCCAAAAATTACAGTACATTAATTCTGATCGTCCAGCCGTTAATCGAGGAATTCCCAATTTAGGTACTCTTCTCTGCCATTCCAAGAGCAGATGGTTTCAACGATTCCGTTTCCACTCCATAACATGTTGCGAAGAGCAAGTCATACATAAATGATATTAGAAACTCAAATGCTAATAAAAATGACTTATTTTCTAATGGAAAACAGAATTATACAGCCCATTTGATTTCCGATGGAAACAGATTACTTTACACAGTCATAGAATTCAGAGTTTCGGGCCCCCCAAAAATGGCGACTGAAGTAATGTGGGCGCGCAATGTAAAGTGGGTGAGTAACGTTCCTTAACCTGTTGTCGGATTCTCTCTAACCAGTCAGCGTTCCTTGTGTGCTCGGTAGATTCACTCCAAATACTACTCCAAAATTATTTTGCTTCATCAGCATCATGCGCCGTTCATTCTTTTCCTATGAAAACACTGTTGCATTTAGCACCATCATGCAGCAAAAGTGGTAAAATGGAGTCTGAAGAAACTGGGATTTAATATCAAGGTTGTAAATCAGAAACATCGAGAATTAAAGGTGATATGAGGAGAAAGATTTTCAATCTGAAGATGCCGTCGATGGTTATTCGATCCCGTCGATATCCGTTCCAGTGGGGGGTTACGTAAACCTAACCTTCCTTCCAGCATTCGGCAAAACACTCGTCTTCTCATAGCACTCGCTCATTAAACTACCCCCGAAACGCCTCAATTTTTCAAGGCTTTGCATAATGCAGGAAAAAAACCTCGTGTAAAATTAAAGTAGAGCTGATTCAAAACTAATGACATGATCACTGGCTGTACTTAAAGGCAAAAGTCCCAAATGAATATTGTTGTTTGTTCAATGGTATTCCGCAAACTTAAAAACAACAGATCCGAACATCAGTCAGGTAGCTGACACAAATATACCCAAACTGCCTTTAACAAACAGCATTTTTAAGATACATTTACTATCGGAACTGCAGCCCTCATATTGAGCGTTTAGTTTTTTTTGAGCAAATGAAGATTACTACTGCTACCAAGTTTGCATATACGATTGATTAGAGGTAGAAGCAATAAATACAAGTATTTTAGGAGTATCATCTGTTGAAAACTCACAGCTTCGTCGTGGTTGTTGGTATGTTGTTCAACAGATGAGCCGAATGTTTCCCATTGCACTTAAAGGTGTTCTCAAATTGAATCCCATAGCGGTCCATGCCGCGGCAGAGACACAAATGCACACAAACACGAAAATCTGTAAAGAGAATCAAAACTTTGTCAAAAAGTAAAGAAATAGCTTGGTCAGTTTTGTTTTCGTCGGTTGTGTCAAGGCTGAGAGAGACGATCACATCACTCAACAACTACAACAGATTCAATCACTCCAGTTAAGACATTTACCATGAGAACATGCTCAGACAGTAACCAGTAGGTACAACTTCGGTCCAATAACAACTACAACATTAGCTAGAACTTCTCACTTAAAACTTGAGCTCGCTCGCGTAATTCCGAAACTTCTGGACAACAACAAGTCTTATGGAAACAGGCTATTAATAGCGAGCTCGTGACCATTAACTTAATTATAGAAATTGACAAGTTCGTTTCCAGAACGTTCTGGAACAACAAGAAAAGGTAGGGAAACTCTAGAAAGTTCTTGATATCATAACATGGCCTTCATGGGATTTGTTTTAAAAGTCAAATTTCGGGAAATATAATTTATCCACTAAAGACAAGTGGCCAAATTACTTTATAAGATTATATTCGGGGGAGGCTTTTGGTGTTTCATGTTTGGGTGCTCTTGTCTCAATTTCAATTCTTCTGTAATTCTTACATCCGCTGCAAATAGATCATCTATTCTAGAATTCATCGCTTTAATTGCTACAGCTTTGTTTCGTTTGATGACGAAGTAACCACACTCGAAGGGCAATAAGCTCAGTAAAATCTCACCTATAAGAGAAACGTGAAAGGTCTTTGATTCAGTGCCAAATTTACTGGTAGCGATGCAACTATAGTTACCATCCTGGTTGATTTTTCTCAGCACTATTCCCTCACTCCCGAAAGCCAAGGTTGTAGATGAGTTCATCATTGCTATGTTGATCGGTGGCGTCCCTTCAGACAAGCACCACACATAATGCTCCGAGACCGTTCGAACTACTCTTGAAGGAATTATTACCTTCGGTTTAGCTGAAAGAAAAGACAATGTACAGATTTTAGCCAGCAGTTAACTATAGCACATTGTAAAAGAAAATCTGAACCCCCAAATCGTTAAAATATTTTGTTAGAACACCATCATAAGTACTCTTGTTTTTCGGCCATAGTAACGTGATCAAAAACAATAAACAAACTGCATTGATAAACATATTATAATGCATTTTAACTTGACGTTTCATATGTAAAGCATACATCTCTTTACCACAATTGTTCGTAATCTCGCAATCTGATTGGCTAATCTAGACAACGCTGCTCGCGTCATGCTTGCGTCAATTTGTCACGCAATGTAATAGCCAATCAGGAGCGCTTATTTTGGGAAATAAACCAATCATATTGCGAGAAAGTTATAGACAACGCTTGCTCTTCCCTTGAGTTATGATTTTGGTCAAGCTCTGAAATAAACACCTTGTTTGGCGTTGAATATTGTGGTAAAAAACAAATCGAAAGCTGCTGACCACTGTGATGACGAATATCGTTGTCGATAAGAGTACAGACAACGCTGAACCACTTTCGATTTGTTAGTTAGAAGTGACGGTTGCACAAATTGTTAAAACAGGCACGCGTTGCGTACGTGTGTAATGCATTAACACAGCGCTTTTATTCCATAACTGTCAACGGAGCTGCGTTTTGTTTTGGTACCGCACATCATTGTAGTGCCATAATGGATGTCTTAGAGAAAAAAGGACCTTAAGATCTACGACGGCGACGGTCGACGAAAACGTCACCTCAATATATAACTTGGCTCTACCATACGTCTTTCGCGATCACTCAGTCTTGTTCACATCCTACAATATGGGCGAAGTATCCTAAAAATCAAATGGTACGAGCGGTTTCAGAGTGAAAACAGAGAATGAAAGATTCTCTCTTGCATGCTTACGTTGTCGTCAAAACCTCAAATTTGGTGATTTCACGTTGTCGTTATGCAGAGGACCGCAAACATACTTGCTAAATTCCGTGTTGCACGAGCAGCGTATGAGAAACCAACTGCTCGCAGGGTATGGTGGCTATGTTTGTTCAGCTAAAAAGTGAAAAATTGGAATCACAATAAAGAAGACCTTTCCTGCCTCGAGTCCAGAAAAAAAATAGCTGTGGATCTCCGCTTTTAGGCCTGGATAAATATATAATGCATGTAAAGTAGGCCTGCATTTGCTGTACGAAGAGTGCTCTATACCACGCGGTAGGGCAATTATAAATGAATAATTAGGCAAAATGCAACACTGAATAAGCGCAACGAGTTGATTAGCAAATGTAGACACAATAAAAAATTCCTATTGAAGAACGTTAAGTAAATAGTAACGTGCAGCACGAACAGTCATGTATGACTCAAAAACTGTAAACTTCAATGAATAAAATCACTCTTGGTTATACACCGATGAGTGCAGGACAAACTAAACGTCCTGTACGAAACAGATCTGTATGGAAACCAGAGGCAAAAGTATAATCGTGCCCTTATTATTATTTATATATATTATGTTTAGAATGATCTCATTGGTAAAAATGTATTATGTTTAGAGTGATCTCATTGGTAAAGCCTGGCGCCAGAGACCAATAAAAAGGTTTGAATTGTCATCCGTTTATCTTAAAGGGGCACTGTCATGCTAAATTAGCTGTTTTCAGGTCAAAACTGGGCAAAAATCTAAAGTAGTATCTCACACTTTCTTTCACACTTTCTGAAGACATCGTCTCCTGGCCAGTTTTTTCAAGTTTCAATCCATTTTCATCCTCTCCATCCATGGCCGCAAACAACAAAGAACAGCTTCAGTGCACTTCAGTGGTTGTTAGTAACAAAACTACAGCATTATTGTTTGGTCCTCCTTGATGCAAAGACGTCTTTTAGTGTTTGGACGCTTGACTAAAATAGTGTGACACTGCCCCTGTATAGAAAAGGTTTTCAATACATGCGTGATGCAGACGGCATTTGTGTTGTACTTGTCGTCATAGAATAGTCTGATGCCAGAAAAAAGTACAAATATTAATATTAGTATTGAAAATCGTGGGTTTGCAAAAAAGTATAAACTACTGAAAATCTCTTAAGAAAAATTATCATTGACCAAAAAAGTCTTGGAGAATGATTTTAATCTTTTTGATAAAAATTTCCTCACGATTGCACCTAATCTAAGATGCACGCAGTTATTGATAAGCGTCATACAGTAAGCGTCAAAGTTCCGTGACTCTAAGTATTTGAATTCAAAATCTCTGTAACTGCCATGTTTTATCACATTTTTTTCCAGTATTACGTCAACATCCATTTACTATATATATATATATATATATATATATATATATATATATATATATATATATATATATATATATATATGACTATGACTTTACACAAGTTTAGGTTTCACGAGTAACCATCGCTTAATGCTACAGAACTGTTTCGTATGGTACAAGTACCACACTCATCAGGCAATTTTAACGACTGAACTGTTGAAATTGGAAAGCTGGCAGTTAAATACGGAAATTTGAATGGTTGCTATAGTAAATGCGTTACATTTTAGCAGCTGCTAGGTAACAAAACATGATATAAGGGGATTCTATGTCGGTATTTTAAATTTACGTTACTCTAAAATTCCGGAGTACATATCGGTTTCTGTGGGGGCATGAACTTGCTAATTCGTTTCTTCTGTTGAGGCTACACAGTTCTTTCTTACACATGATTATGAATTTTTCATTCAGACAAAGACTACATTTCTTGCTAATATTGCTGTAGGGTCTACATTTTTTAAGAATTTTCCATTTAATTTGAAACGGCTTCTTTGCATCTTGTAAGTGCCAAACATGTTTGGAAAGCTCTGTCTCATTTCTTCTGTTTGAATGTCAAAAAGATGTTTTGTGATTCCTGTAGCGTTCCTTGAAGTTTGTGGCTAGTCCAACATAGGTTTCAGTTGTTGTCTCGGTGGTGACTGTTGCTTGATAAATTACGTTAGTTTGAAGGCATTTTCCTTCGAGTGGGCATTCAGGCTTTTTTCTACAATTGCAGGTGTCAGGTTGCGGTGCTGGTGTATTTGCATCTGAAAGAACGTGTTTGTTGTGTGACGTATATATATATGTACATAGAAGCAATTCAATGTAAACTCTCATTCTACCTGAAGAAGGCTGGTTTTCTAAATTTCTATACAAATTTGCGCTCATCACTGCGAGACAACATGGTTTCATTTGATTTCATATCCGCAGTGCAATGTATGATGTATTTCATATATATCTTTCACTCATAATTACTTATCACGGGAAGTTGTGAACTCAGAAGTGACCAGCTCCCAACGTCAGTGGCTTCATAGCTCAATTGGTTAGAGCATCGCACCGGTATCGCGAGGTCGCGGGTTCAAATCCCGTTGAAGTCCTGAAAATTTTTCAGGTTTCTCGACGCAATAGAAATTTGCGCTCATCACTGCGAGACTACATGGTTTCATTTGATTTCATACCCGCAGTGCAATATATGATGTATTTCATATATATCTTTCACTTACTATTACCTACTCCTTCCAAACTAAAATGTGGTGTTCCAAGTTGGGAAAATTCAGAGCAAATACTGAGAATCACCTCAAATTAAAAGTGGCTGTTTTTTCCGTGTAAAATGGAAATTGTCTCGGAGAATAGCTTTTGTTCGATGCAGGTTTCGAAGTTCCATCGGAAACTAGTGTAAAATTGGCCAAAAATGAAACGTGGATTTCCCACGGAAATCCATAATTACCACTTAATTCCAAAGAATCATTTCATATTCTGTATCTTAAAATAATGTTGAAACTCAGTGGGAAAGTTTCCCTGTTTGCAAGGAATTTACAAAATTCTTCGGAGCGAAATCTACCACGCATGACAACCCAAGTGGTCTTCTGAATTTCCCAGCTAGGGGGCTCCATCATAAAAAACAGGAAAGGATTCAGAACTTCTGATCCCCCACAAAATATAGGGTAGGATTCCAAATTGCTGATCGCCTAAAGAACCGTGGCCGCAAAGGATTCAGAATTTCTGATCCCCCACAACAACACAGTAGAGAATTCAGAATTTCTGATCCCCCACGAAAACAAGGACCACAATTTCTCATCTCCCCGAAGAACATAGTCCGAATTGGGGTCAGAATATCTCGTCACTCAAACAACCTTGGAGAGGATTTTTAGTTTTTTTCTTTCTGGCCCCAAAGCAGTTAGCTTGCGAACGCAGACGTATATTTTTATCGCGTTGCTCGCTGTGAATGAGAGCGTAGACGCCTTGAGGCGTTTAACAAGGAAAGGAAAGGAGCACTAATTGGGGACACTGTAAACTGAAATCAACAATTAAGGCAAATCAAGTCAAATGTTGGTTTTTGAGGAGAGGGAAAATCCGGAATATCCGGAGAAAAACTTCTAGGTGCAGAGAAGAGAACCAACAAACTCAACCCACATATGACACCAAGTATGGGATTCGAACCCAAGCCACATTTGTAGGAGGCGAGTGGTCTCACCACTGCGCCATCCCTGCACACAAACTTATTAAACTTTTAATGGGTAGCGATAATTACAGTCTGTCTACACTGACGAACAAGTTTGTGTGAGGAATGCTCTTGCTTGCATTAAGTGGCAACGAGAGAAACCTGGAATTTAAAAAGTGAAGTGGCAACAGATTGGAGCGAGGACACAAGGAATTTCTTACATGAAATAAATTGAAAAACTGATCAGAGCCCCAAAGGGTTGTCCCTGTGAGGATCTGTGATTTGACTGCAGGAGAGGGCCATTTTCAGTCTTCCGTGTTGTAAAAGAACATTCAAGTGTCACGAGAGCAATAGACCAACTTTGATACATTAAAATTCAAGCTAAAGCAATACACATGATTTCGAGGCTCTGGGGAATAAAAGTAAGGATTTGTATGAGTTTATTCCGCTGAGCCTCGAAATCATGTTCAATATATCGCAACTGGTCTATTTCCTAATTAAGGAGCATTTTCGGAAGCTCACAAAATTCATCTTAGTCACTGTAAATAAAAAATGTTTTGTTATATTGGTATAGATACAACGTTTAATGTCACTTTCTACGTAGAGGGAGTCCATTTCTGTTGGTCCACTGAAGTTGCGCGGGGTTAGTGCTTAAATGGGGAACCGGCCGGTGATACCTTCGCTGACACTGTGGAAGTCGCGCTGCTCGGAGTCTACGGAAATCCCATAACGCTTATATTGCATAAATACGTATAGTGCGATACCTTAATTACTGAACAATTACTAGAAAGCGGTACAAAATAATTCTCTCCAAAATATACAACTACCTTCAAAAGCCTCGATCGTCGATGACAAAGCAGGACTCGAACGCACTTTACTAATCCTTTATTATTGCCAGTTTATAATTATCCTGATTATGAGTGTACAATTAAACAAACGAGAAACATAACACTAACATAGCGATGATCGATAAAAATGTACTCTAGGTAATGAACTGTAACATCTTCGAAAGAGTGCAACACTTTGATCTGAGTGAGAACTTTGGCTAGATTTCTGAATTCAATGAGTATCGTACATGTGAAAGTTGCTTCAAATTTGGTGTTTAGACAAAGTGTTTGTTGCCTGGTTGAAATCTTCGTTTGATAACTTAAAAAAATCAGCTGTTTTCCTCCTAGGGGTCGTGGTGAAAAATATCAGTGAGATACGACGTACATTAACCCCACTCAGTGGACGCTTTGCTAAAACATAGCTGTGACATTTATGGGCTTAAATCCCTGCTCAGCCGGCGATGAAGGAAAGCAATGGCTGGCGCAACTTTCGATAATGATCTAGATGAAATGTCAAGGCGGTGGGAGCTTTTGAAGCTAATTTATGGCTGTGTTCTTCGGCCCGACGTGATTCCACTTCCCCAACTTCCATGCGAAACAAAGAGACCACTTGGTTACACGGGATACGGGAAACTGAAAAAGACAACGTGCGATTTGCGACTACATACTACGCTGTTCGCCTTACAGGAATCCCACGTAATCAGAATAACAAAGCCATTTGGTAGTCTCTTACCTTCTCCTGAAGATTTGAGTTGTATTTTGCCTTCTGCGACGCAACCTAACTTACACGTGATTCATACTTGCAGTAAATGAAATCGCAACATTTTCGGGACGTCCCTTAAAACTTTGGCCAAAGGCACGGGATACAGGAAAGTTAAAAAAACACCACAATTTGTGACTTCGATGAAAACTACGAAGACCGAAATGTCAACGCGGACTGACTACATCATCCCGCGTAATAAATATGCCTTAACAAACATTTGTTGAAGTAATCAAAGGATCTTGATGACAGCAGGCAAGTCAAAATTTTAAAGAAAACGACAACACTCTTAAATTTGCAAAACATGTTTCGACAGAAACTTCTGTCATCTTCAGTTGATAGATTTACAAAGCGTTAGAAGTTGAATTTATAAGTAGGAAAAATGCTAATTACATTAGTAACAACGGAATGTACATAAAACGTGGCAATGTGTGTTTGTTGAAGTTTGTTGTTTGTTGAAGTAGTATTGAAGTATTGTTTGCTCACCAGTCGATGGGGAGATATATGATATTTTTTGGTTTGATCATGATGAATCGATGAATAGAGATGGACATTCAAATGTTTTTTAGAATTCAAAGCAGAGGAAAGATATTCTCACTGAGTCCTTTACGAATTGTAAGCCTTTAGATGTTTTTGCACCGTTAGGCTATTGGAGAGGGCTGTCAAAAATTTCGAATCCCCGTAGAAAACCGTTATACAGGAATGAAAAATCTGAATCCTTGTAATTGAATTTACAACCATAAACAGACAGCTGTTCTATCCTGTTACCTGACTGAGGGGGATCAGAGATTTTGAATCCTCATACAACCATAAACAGATAGTAGTTTTCTTCCTGTGACATGTTGGGGGGTTAGAAATTCTGAATCTCTCTAAGGAAGAAAGCACGAAGTTGAACATTTTGACGGAATTGGAAAATTTGACGTGTTGTTCCTCATGAACTCAACTCAACACTTACTTTCTCCTTACATTTGGCCAAGACCTTCCCGAAACTAAAAAATTGTCCGCAACAAATACTAATTCTGTTGTGAATTTTCCCAAATTGGAAAACTACATTTTAGTTTGGAACGCGTGTAGGCTTTTTTCTTTTTTTTACAGACAGAGGCAGATTCTACTAGACTATACTTTTGTCTGCTTTGGTTTCAGCTGTTTACATACATAGTGGCAGTTGAAAATTCGTGAAATTTCGCGGACAGGAAAGTCAATAAAAATATTAAATAATGTCATTATATTTATATCCTTTCATTCTTTCAGTTAACGCGGTCGCGTTGAAAATGCAAACAACGGGCCTGCATATTTGTGGTGATCGAGC
>NW_027179780.1:385000-390000 GCF_036669935.1 Montipora foliosa
CTCGATGGATAGTTTGGGTCAGATACTTCTACGTAGTCATATGGACAGTGGCTTCCACCATTTTCCAGAGAAAAGTAAGAAAACTGCAAGTAAATGTAGTTGCCTTGTGTTACAGTAATAGACCAGGTGCAGTCCAGATGATGTGGGTAGCTGAACGGATAATTCGGACTCGAAAAGTTCCCTTGAAGATCAGTCAAGCTGTGTTTACATGACCCTAGCAAAAAGAAGAGCACTTTGTTAATCTTTCATATATGGAGGACTAGCTAAAGCATATTTGTTTGCTACCCATTATTTCATTCTTCTCAATTGCCAGGGAATAATCAAGAAACTGCCAACAACAAAAAAATTTAATCTAGGATACAAAAGTTTGAAAATGGAAAACTGTTGTAACATGATACATTGACGACTTCAGTATTGGATTTATAGAATACGTTACTTGTGACAGATTTTAAACAAGGACCCTGCCTATAAAAGGGATAGCTCCTCCTCCCTTCTGTAACGCAAGCACTGCTTCCATGGCTCATCCAAGATGGCGGGAGAATGTGAGGAGAAGGCAAAAGTAATGCTCTTACGAGAACATTGATATTCCACTTTTCTATCAGTTCAGCTTCAAGTTAAAGTGTGTATTTTTGTGGATAAAAACGAAAAAACCAAGAAACCGTAGCCTTTCTTCAGTGAATAAACAAATTTTGTGTTCGAAATTTGAATTTCGCGCCCGCAACGGTTCCACCAATTGCAAGTTCGGTGTCGCTTTGCTCCGCGGTCCACTCGTCCCGTTTTTTCGACTTCTTGAGCCTACAATAACCTTGTCTTGAGGTTCTTGACATCAGAGCATGCCCTGAAAATTGGCTTTGAGAGTTACGAAATTCGTGGTGGAACATTCGCGTTCCCAGAGCTGCGTTCCTCTTGGCCAGCGCCGCGGATCGAGAGCTCTGGCAGGTTCCAATTTAACAGTCCGCGATTCACGGACTTCCGATCGTTCTACGAAGTCTCGAATTTTTTTCAAAATGGCGGACCAAGGCAAATCTCTTACACGAGGCGTTGAATCATGGAATGGAAATTCTAGATTTAAGCGACATCACATTGAAAGGAAAGAAGTACGAGGGTTTGAAGCTATCTGTGCTTGTCATTTCGCCGTTAAGTACCTCAAATACACGATCAAAATTTTAAGATGAGAGAGGACTGAATTTTAAAAGGAGGTTCGGTTGACAGGAGCTAACGACAGGGATCAAGTTGCACTGAATTAAATGCTGTTAAGTACATCCGAGTGATAATACCTTCGCATGGGAAATGTTCTAAGCTCTATTGAAGTAGAAACAATAATATTAGAATGCGTAAGTAAACAACCTTGAAATTAGCATTTATTACTAAAAATAAATGATCACATATACTGGTAATAAATTATTTTCTTATGTTTTGCAGCTAAAAGTCTGCCTAATGGTCCTAATGGTACCAATTTTGTCTGTTGCCTAGGAATTATGTATACTTTTTTAACAACTTGTAATAATCATAATAACAACAACTTTATTTAAGTGTCAATGGATTTAGCACTAGAGAACTAATTGGGGAAACTATTAAATTAACTCAAATCAAATATGTTTTTTGTGGATGTGGTAAAACCGGAGTACCCGGAGAAAAACCTTTGGTAATAGAGAAGAGAACCAACAAACTCAACCCACATATGACGGAATTGAATCCAGACCACATTGGTGGGAGGCGAGTGCTCTTACCACTGCGCAACCCCTGCTCCCTGACTGACTGGATCAAATCTGTATATTTGCACCCAGTAGTCAATTTACTCTGTAACTGTTGAACTTCAAAGTTATGTTTAAGTTAAAATGAATCCAACCTAAATAATTATTGTTTGATTCCCAATAATTTCCTTTGTATTTTAAACCTACTGATGATAAATAATGATGTTAGGGGACAAATCTTGATCAAAATGTAGCTACATGCAGGATGAAGTCATTTAAGTTGCCTGAATTCTCACATAAACCCTCGACTGTGTCTCGGGTTTGCATAACTGTTGAGAATTCTCCCAACTGCGCTTGGCATTTAGATGAGGCTATGTAAACATGGAAAACGTCCTCTATTGCTTAAATAACACAACAAAATATAACTTTTTGATCGGTTGCTTTATCTCAAGAGAAGCACTTCCGGAAGGCAGTTTTCTATAAAGCAATGGTCATTGAAGCAGATTCAACCAAGCCTTTACCTGTTGGGTGCATGTGGCAAAATAGTCCAAAATGCACGTGGGGCTTCTTTTTTATGGCACAAACAGAGACAGTCTGAATTATGTTGATCTCTTTTTAGCTGACTAAACATTCACCCTGACGAAGGGCTAACACTCGAAACGTCAACCTTCCAAATCATTCATGGTGGTAATTTGACCTTTATCAAAATATTTGATAAAACCAAATTTTCCTGTTAACCGTGACACCGTATGCAATCAATGTAACATGGAGACAATTTAGCATGTAACGGGGTCCCTCATGCTTGAGCCCAAGTGTTGACGCCTGACGAAGAATAGGTTATTGGTTAAGCTCTTCTGACCCTACAATTTACCAGTTTAATAAATTATATACTAGCCCAAACAGTGATGTGAAAGTTAACCAACAGGTACCCAATTTACTGTGGCCATAGTAATCCTCTGAAGTGAGAACCCAAAAGTTGTTTTTCAGTAGCTATGTACCAGCAGGAGAATCCTTCAAGCTCTCCTCTGGATAAGAAACTATCCAGAAGATGAAGGTTGTCAAGATCACTTGAGATTGAACTTGACAGGAATTTATCCATTTTTTGGATAGACCCCCTCCCCCACTTTATCCCCATTTTTCATCAGGGGCTGTAGTCCCTTTTCATCAGGGGTTGCTCTCAGCTGAAACCCTTTTGTATCAACCTTAGTTGTATGATTTTCTTATAACTAATGCAAACTGGACATGGAAGGAATCAAGTTCCAACTTTAACGCGATATTACACAAAGAAAATATACTTACAAATTTCATTATTGCAATAAGAGAAAGAAACAAAAAAGTACGCGATAGCCGGGTTAGCTGTTGGCTTAATCTTTTCCTCACCACGGACATATTCAAAAGGAGTCAAGGCTTTGCGTTGTGAAACACATGAACAATAATTACACTGTAAACACATGAATCGATCGAGCTTAGTCAAAAATCCTGCGTAACATATAACCAGCTGACCTTGCTCCATTTTTTCTCGCGTCCCACACCTGGTGAAGGACTGGCTCTGCTGCACAGACTTCCTTCTTTTAGATCGGATAACCGACTCGTGCTGAGCTTTCGAATGAACTACCGTCTTTATAAACTCCTGAAATGTCGTGACCGTAACGTAGCAAGATCTACATATTCGCGATGGTTATAAACCATCGTCGACAGAAATTTTCAAACCAGAAAACTCTTCTCAATCCCGTACGATTCCTTCCCTAATTGTCTTTTCACCAAATAAATCCAAAGGATGGTTGTTACTAATAATATATCTGTTGCAAGTACGGCAAACAGAAAACAGAATCCCTTCGGCCATTCTCTTCCGATTTCTTCCAGTTATCATTTTTATTGTGTTCCCATCTGACCAATCAGTGGCGAGAACGGATTGGAACCTGCCAGAGCTCTCGATCCGAGGCGCTGGCCAAGAGGATCGCGGCTCTGGGAACGAGAATGGTGGTGGAAAAGAAGACGAGCGCTGTCGCAACATGGTGGGAAACGATCGATGTGTTGCGACATCGCTCGTCTTCCACCCTGAATTGCGTGGTTGTTGCAAGAGCGAAGCGATCGTTATTTAGTTCTGCAACTTTTGTTTATTGCGCCATGGCCGATTACCCAGCCAAAAAAGCCAAAATATCGGAGCGAGCGCCACGGGTCCGATTCACACTTGAGCTTTCAGTCGAACCAGGCATGGAAGAACGCTTGGAAAGCGTGAAGAGAAGGATTCAGCGGGTGAAGGAAGTCCTACAAATAACTCCTCGGACACCGTTGGGAACAATTACAATGATGGAGAGACTCTTGGACTCATTCGAACGGTCTGAACAAAGAGGAATGGTAAGTGAAAGTCATTCCTCTTTGTTTACATCTTCCTCGATCCCGCTGACTTCCTCTCATCATTCTTGCGACGCAACTACACAAACCGACTTGTTTGGGTATGAGGTTTTACCATACGTCTTGTGTCACAGAGAGAATACGACGCTGCTTCGATATACATACCCCGAGTACGCCTGATGAGAATTATTTTATCTCATCCACTGATGCTATGAGAAATCTCGTTGGCACCTTGTCTAAATACAACGGAAAGTGCCCTCTCTGTGGTTTTGTTTTCGGTATGCAGTCATTCTCGTTCCAACGGCATGGGCATGCCGTACGTATCTGCCTAAATTGTGCTGCTGGCCATTCACTGAGATGGTATTCAAGCAGTGTTATTGCAGGAAAGTACACTGTCAACCTGAGGTAATTATTTTCGTCATTTCCGTATTTCATATATTTTATTAATGACTTGTGCAGAAATATCATGCCTCGATCGAGCCGTTTGGAAACATTTCGTCATTTCACTGTTAATTATTGTTGTAGGATGATACACGGTTTTACCAGTACAGGATTGACCGAGACACAGTACATCAATTGTTGTCAGGCATCACATATTAGCAATGTTGAAGAGAAGTACATCTCAACTGGTAAGCCGTATTTGGCCAGGCTGTCTGCCAAAAATGTCTGGCTTACCAAAGCCAAGGGGTCATAACTCAAGGGATTGTGTTGACCATTATGTTTTGAGAAAGGCTTTTTTCCTACATGCAATGGAATAAAAGTTTCCAAATAAAGAAATTATAACATTATGAAAGGATCATTGGAATGATGAATTTATGAACTTTGGCATTTCTCGTAAAATTTTATATTTTTGTAGTTTACTCCACTCTTGGATACAAAGGTGCAGTTGAAACACTGTACAAGGAGAAATTAATTGAAGCAAGGAGGAAGGCACAGCAAAATGCTATTTAT
>NW_027179780.1:395000-397500 GCF_036669935.1 Montipora foliosa
AGCTTCGCTTTTAGGCTTGGCTAAATCTACATATTAGTGCTATGCACAAAGATTTTGCTGAGAGTATTTGTTTTAACGAGGGTTTGGGAGGTATGGGGGAGATGTTGACGTTTATACTGTAGGGTGGTTTAAATTACGATTATCTTTTCTTTAATGGTCTTTTTGTGGTTGTGTATCGCACTGTATTTCGTTGTAACCCATCGATGCGAGAAATTCTGGTTTATCTATGACGTCAGTGACCGTCCGTACGTACGTCCACTCTTCCATGTATGCCAATGTGACTAGTATCACGTAACCATATCACGGGCTCAAGTTTAGAGTACTTGTGCCCAAAATGGTGGCCATATACTCTACCTAGTTTCACCATATCTCTTTGATATTGGACATCCATGTTATGGTCAATAGGACACTTTCAATATATTAAAATTCAGCTGGAAAGAGAGGTTTAGAGGACAAAGACAAAGGAAAGTGGATGATACGCTTATATCTTTCACATTCATTGCAACTTGTTTCTATTGTTTTTGTCCTCTCTGCCTCACTATCAAGCTGAATATTGATATTTCGAAAATGGCCTTATGACACCTGTCAAAACAAGGTATCCATTGACCAGGATCAAGTGACCATATCGAGGTCAGCTGCTTCTTTTGAAGTTGACCGCTGACCTGGTACTCGTCTTTGATTGGATTGCGGACTCAAACCGGGTTTACTTCTTTGTGACATAAGCAAGGCTTAATTTTTCGTGCGCTTTCTGTGGCTCGAGGCGGCTACACGGCTATACTACGTCAACTGAAGCTCTTAACAATAACAGTCGATGCTTTTCGTGTTCAGGTGGAAAACGGTTTGAAATTTTATTTTGTTCAACCATTTTCCACCTGAAACCGTATTTTCGCCGGTTTCAATCCAGGTTTGACATATGTAGCTGTGGTCAGGACCACACTGGTGTCTTCGCATTTCCTCAAGTCAAGAATCGGAGGGATATAAACTAAAAGCTGAATGTTTAACGTTAAATATCTTTAATTGAACTCCTCGAATACATCTTGATAACAGCCAAGATGGGATGAAACTAACACACGCATAAATTACAGACGACTTAAATATGCACAATCGGGTACACACCACGCAGGGTATTCGCACGCACCTAATGTTAACTAAATATGCTAATAGATATCGACACAGAATGTTAATTTTTAATTTGTTTAGAGCTGCTTCTTATTCTGTATTTTAATTTTTGGCATATTTTTAATTTTGAAAGTGATAGGCTTCCATGACGCCGGGACGACCTATGACAACGACGAAACAGCATACCAGTAATAGCTCAAACTTGGTGGAAGAAGTTACTCCACAAATTTTCTTCTTGGACACTAAATCATTCGTTATTTTTCGGGTGCGTTATTTCAAGTGGATGCGTATTTTTAGAAAATGGTTTAATCGGTTGGAACACTAATCAGCAAATTACGGCAACCGAGAAAGGACAAACTTCAAAGGCGATCCGCTCCAACAAATTACCTGTACGAGCTTCTTAATTTTGCGAGAACTCATTGCGATAACGTGTTTATAACATAAGGGGAAATTTTTCTTGTCACTGTTGCGGCACATCGAAAGCCAGTTAGTTAAAAATACATTTGTTCGCTCGCATTTTAGAGCGAAACAAATAAACAAATCAGCCATTTCTCTATGTCCTAAACCAAAAGAGTACAGATGTTTGTAATTTAATTTCAGTTGAGACTCAGTTGAGAATATAAAATTCGAGTTTCTTTCCTGAACAAACCAAGCTGGGGTGTTTTAATGAAATACATCAAAATGTGAATGATCTCGTTCTCAGAGATAAAGCGGAATAAAGTGTATCAATAAAGCTCGTTTTTTGACAAAGTTTCCCAACGAACTGTCACATCACCAGCGTGACTCCTATTCGCTGGCTTTTGATAGTTGACTCTGAAATGGCTTTTTCCCTTCCTATTCGCTGGCAGTTGACTGACAGGCACCCCAAGCTCACACTGCAATAGCCCATTTCCGAGTTGCTGCATGCATCAGTTTCAAAGCGAGTCCTGGTGCACAACCATTCAAATCAGTGGAAATGAGTTGCGAATTGTTATGCAAATCAAACTCATTTCCCTTAAAATAGTTGAGCACCAAGATTCTCTTCGAAACCGAGACAAAGAGCAACTCGGAAATGGCCCATTTTGCAATGCATAACTATTATAACTACGTGACAAGAGAGTTAAACCTGAGGTTAAAATATAAGTTAAGCGAAGTTTCGCCTAAGAGGGTATAAAGGAGCACTGATTTCACTATATCGACATTGGTTTATGAATTAAACACAAAACAGAAGTGAACAACATATTTGAGGTAGGGAAAGTTCGTTGCAAGAAAAAGACATTCAGTTTTTCAAGTTAACTTAATTTTTAACTAATTAAACTCTCTTATCACATAAAATGGTGACGCGTTGTGAGATTAGGGCGCCTGTGGTTGGCTACTGTTTGTTTTTTTTTTTTTACCTTTT
>NW_027179780.1:402500-417500 GCF_036669935.1 Montipora foliosa
ACAGTAACTTTCACAAGCTTTTCAAGGTTAGGCGATTATTTTGCTGATGATTTGAAAACAATTTGTCAAATAAACTATGCCTCTCACTGTGATCAAGGACTCCGAAGCTCCTGACACTTAAGAACAGTTACATTGTGCTAAGTTGATCAAATTATGTTTATTTTCGCAATTACTAGAGAAATGGTTACTTGTAGGCCAAGTTGTAGTTTCGATGGATTGCATTACTTGTCACATGTCGTGACTAGACTTGAAATTTGAATCTTGTAAATAATGGCTTCCATCAAGTTAACTTTCAAAATATTAAACATAAACACAGGTTTGATTTTGACTATAGCAAGCATTTTTTCCATAACAATTGGATGGTCCATAGCTAATTTAAAGACACTCATTATCTTGTGTGGCAGTACCTTAGCATGTGATGTCATCTGACAGGTGTCAATCAAAGTCTATTTGTTCCCAATCACTTTGTAATAAACAATGGTTATCGGTAAACTTGTGTGAGAAGTTTCGTTTTCTTATGTCACAAAGGGAATATTTTAGCCATTTTAAAAGAATCATAGGTAGAAAATCCTCTTTGCCCTTGACCACATCAAGTCATGGAAACGTTCCTGGCTTTTATAGCCGATCACACGGGGTACATGAGATACACTCTACTCTCGTCTTCTGTTAGTAGTGGGTTTGGGACTCAGTTGGCAAAAATGAAATGCAACAGGAAATGAAATTGTTTGAAAATGATATAGAAAAGAAAATTGCGAAGGACAAGCATCAATCGTATAAATTTATGATAGCAAGCTTTCCTTTAGCAAAAACAAAATTAGGCTTCATTTATATTGGGGCGGATGGCGTTAGTTCAATTCAAGCATTGCTGGAAGATGAAACCACCTTGGTAAAACGGTGATAACTTGATATAGTTAATACCAGGAGGTTTGTGCAGATAGAATCATAAAACAGTAGTCAACAGGGGCCAATAGGCGGTCCTAGTACAACTTTTGAGAGAGACAAGTGCAATTTTGGCAAGGTGAAATATCGCAAAGGGCGCTTCGTTGAAGGACAGTGAGTCTTTGATGACATTTGACTAGAAACCAAGGCCTGTTTCCTTCTTCTGGTAGGTCACAATCCACGCTTACATATTGTCAAGGACGTGCATGATGAGAAATATGTGGGAAATTCGAGATTAAGGCTATAATCATCTCAAAGATGACCCTCTGCTAAACGTCGTCAACCCAGACACATGCGTCCACACGCTGGGCTTCAAACTAAATCGTAAGGAGTTGCATGAAATATACCTCCAACAGAACACCCAAGGACCTGTCTGAAAGCTACTTACTATCACGTTAACACTTCGAAGACGTTTCCGTTTAACTCAACATTTATTGAACTATACACAGTAAACACGTGTTCCTCGCTCAATACTTTAGGTTATCCACGAGGTATCCTACAAGTCCCTTTGCGCACATGCGCCACTCAATGTATTCAATTGACATCTCCCCCTCGATATTCTTTAACTTAAATAAAAGGGAACAAACGCATCATAGAACTTGAAAAAAAAATACAGACCGACTAGCTTAAGACGTCTCAGATATAGGACTTAAAATGTCTCTATCAGTCAAACAAACAAAGTCTTTAAATCGAGAGGGCTTTCTAACAATGCGACCGCTAGAATTCCTAAATTCTATTAAACTGGGCTGTTCACTAGCACAGGTAGGTACAGTTGACGTCACACTGCCTGGTGTCTCAATCTGTGGTGGTTCTTCTGACTCAGTATGTGGGGATCCCGCAACTGATCCTTCTGCTCGTGGCTCCATGCCAGCATCCAACTCTTGTTCATCATGCACGCCTTTTGGTGTCTGGATGTTGTACGACCTAGGAACCGGACTTCTTGCAATGACTTTCCCAGGTGTCTTCCATACGTTTTGCTGATCTAGCTTCACACGAACTGAGTCTCCTGGCTGTAGATCTGGAAGGGTTCGCACACCATGCCTCTTGTCAAAGTGTCGGCGGTAAGCGGTTTTAGTTTCCTCATCCTTTCTAGCAACTGCTTCTTGGCTTGGTGGAACCGGCTTTAAGTTCGATTCCAATGTAGGTAGAAGGGTGCGAATTTCTCTTCCCATCATTAGCTGGCAAGGCCTTACACCAGTGGCGGTATGAGGAGTTGCTCTGTAAGACATAAGCGCTGCCTCAGTATCTTCTTGGCAATACGAACTCCACTATCTGCCTTACCATTTGCTTGCGGGTAACAAGGGCTAGTAGTGAAATGCTTGAAGTCATACTCTTGACTAAATTTGCGGAACTGTTCTGATGAAAATTGTGGTCCGTTATCAATCACAATTTCTTCTGGTACTCCCCATCGGGCAAAGATGTCCTTCATCTTATTGATCACAGCATCGCTGGTAGTACTGGACATGTAAGCAATTTCGGGAAATCTTGAGTAATAGTCAATGACGACTAGAGATTGCTTCCCTTGGTGTTCACACAAGTCTGCAACAATCGTCTTCCACGCTCTCTCTGGAAGAGAAAGTTGTGATGAGTGGTTCCTTTCTCTGACTAGGTAAGTTCTCTTGGCAATACTCACAACCTGAAACTTGCATTGAATGTCTCGGCTGATACCAGGCCACCCAACGGACATATTGGCTCTCTCACGACACCTAGTCATACCCTGGTGACCATCATGGATACGTTCCAATACTTCAGACCGTAAAGAGGAAGGTATCACGAGGCGATTATCATAAATGATCTTGCCGTCCACTACCGAGAGTTCACCACGTACGGCGTGATATTTCTTCCGGTACATCTTTAGCATACTTTGGCCACCCACTGACAGTATAAGCGAGAACACGCCTCAGCTGTGGATATGATGCAGTAGTGCACTTGATCTGTTCAATCTTCTCAGGTGATGCAGGTCTTTCCATTTCGGCTGCATCGACATACGCTTTGACATTTTCTTGTGTGTCTGATGTCTCGAACAGGGCTGCTAGAGGATTTCTTGAAAGAGTATCACAAAGTACTAGTTCCTTTCCAGGGACATGTTCAGCCTTTGCTCTGAATCTCATTAAGCGCATAAGAAGACGCTGACATCTTAAGGGTACTCTATCCAGGTCGTGATGGTTGATCAGTGATACCAACGGCTTATGATCTGTCAAGAGTTGAAATGACTCCAGACCGCAAAGATAGCGAGAAAACTTCTCACGTGCCAACACCGATGCTAAATATTCTTTTTCAATTTGAGCATACTTCTTTTCTGAATCCGTTAAGGTACGAGACGCAAATGCGACAGGACGTAGATGGTCACCGTGCTTTTGTAGAAGAACACCGCCCAGTCCATAGCTGCTTGCATCTGCACTAACCACTGTAGGCTTGTCAACGTCATAGAAAGCTAGGACATGTGCTTTGGTAATCATGGCTTTGACTTTGTCGAAGGCTTCTTGCTGTTGATAGGACCAATTCCAGGCGCTATCATAATTAAGTAATTCACTCATTGGACTGATCACACGTGATAGGTTTCGCAGGAATATTCCCAGGTAATTGATCATCTCCAGCACTCGTCGCAATTCTGGTACATTATGTGGTGCAGAAAGTCCAGACTTTTCAATGGTCTCGAACACTTGTTGAACTCTTGCATCGTGTTCTGCCACAGATCTGCCAAAGACAATAATGTCATCTTGGATAGCAGCAACGCCTTCCTGATCCTTGAGGAGGTTGGTCATTCTTTTCTGGAAAATTTCTGGAGCAGACGTTATCCCAAATGGTAACCGGCGGAAACAGAAACGGCCACTTGGTGTGATAAAGGTTGTCAACCTTGAGCTTTCTGGATGTAAAGGTATCTGCCAATAACCACTTGATGCATCTAATTTTGAAAACACCTTAGCTCCTGCCAATTTTGGAGCAACATCTTCCAAAGTACGAAAAATTTATCTTTCCCTTTTAACTGCTTCGTTCAACTTCCTGAGGTCAACACAAATTCTAATTTTACCATTGGGTTTTACGACAGGAACTTTAGGAGCACACCAGTCAGTTGGATCGGTGACTTCCTCAATAATCCTTGCTTCTAACATGCGATCAAGCTCTTCTTTTACTTTTGAAAGCAAGGGAAATGGAATTTTCCTGGCAGTATTAACACAATATGGCTTTACATTGTCAGTGAACTCAATCTTGACTGGCTCACAGTTCATAAGACCAATATCACCAAACACATTAGCAGTCGTTTCTTCCACACGCTGAACTAAACCCATTTGGCATGCTGCGTGACGACTTAAAGAGATTGTTTACACAGTCTCCTTCAATGACATAAATATCAACGCAGTACAGTTTGTTCTTATGGGAAATGTTTGCTATGAACTGACCTTTACAACTGAGCATTCCAACTGGACTAGACAGTACAGCACTTGAAGGCTCCAGCTTCGGACGCTGAGGTAAGGCTTGATAAGTCGGCACTAAGATGACAGAGATATCGGCTCCTGTATCGATCTTGAACTGCACGGGCTTCCGGTCAATGTGTAAAACAACGCTCCACTGGTCTTCGAACGAATCATAGGAATTGCTCAATATTTCCTCCCTTAGTAGACGTTACCTCTCTCACAGACCGGCAAACCACGGCAAAATGGCCTGTTTTATGGCATTTGGAACATTTCTTCCCTCTGGCCGGGCAAATTTCATCTTGTTTGTGTATCCGATTACATCTGGAACACGCCTGAACCAACTGAGCATTCTTGGGATTCTTCTCACACAAATTTTGAACTGGTCTTCTTCCAAAATTTGGTTTTCCTTTCTCTCGATGTATTTCACCCAAATGCTGGGTATCTGCCTGGCCCGCAACTTGAGATTTGATCTGATCTCATATGCAGCTTTTGTGAAAGTGATTTGTCCCGAATTCCAATAACAATTCTGTCTCTTATTTGTCATCTCTTTGTGTTCCGAATTCACAGTGTTCTGCCTGTTCGTAGAGATTTCGAATAAAAGCCTCCACTGGTTCTCCTTCTTTTTGAACACGGCGATGAAAACATGCTCGCTCATAAATAATATTCTTCTTCGGTACAAAATGATCCTCAAATTTCTCAATAA
Source organism: Montipora foliosa (assembly GCF_036669935.1). Classification (NCBI taxonomy): domain Eukaryota; kingdom Metazoa; phylum Cnidaria; class Anthozoa; order Scleractinia; family Acroporidae; genus Montipora; species Montipora foliosa. Next base: position 407,559 of record NW_027179780.1, read on the forward strand.
CCTTAGCGTATTTCTTCTCATCGCCTTCCACAAATGTAAACGCTTTGATTACATGTTCTGTCTCTTTCCCCATTGTGTATGGGCATTTATATGAAGAACCTCGTCTTCCTTGTTCAATTTTGTAGCACATCTGAACCGCTCGAAACGCTGCTTCCAATCAGGCCACTCTTGAGGCTTTGCGAAGTCAAGTTTCTCTGGCGGGCCGAGCTTCAGCCTTTTATTACTGATGCGCAGTAGCATGAGGTATAAAATGCCCTCTGTTTCTTGTTTTCCGCGTGACATTAGTGCATGGAAATTTATGCTTGCATACATTTACATGCATGACTGTAACTTTACGTGGGGCGGGGGGTAGGGGATTATTCAAAACAATTAATAGCTGCTGAAAAATGTATTGTTGAGTCAGGAAATATAATAGAAAGACTTGAAAAGAAGTATTAGAGTCTTAAAATGTATGTATGCTTGGAATATCAGTCCATTTTGCATGACAAAATAAACAGTACGTGTTTGAAGAAATCAACCATCCCTCTCATGTTTCAATACTTTAAGTAGACTTGCCACAATTCCACCTCACGAGAATCCCGGGAGAAAATGTTTTGGCGAGCAAAGCGTGATTTTTCGGATGCGAATCTACACGAGACGAAGAACTTTTGAAAGTCTAGCCCTTAAGATGTGTCATTTTCTCTTGGATGTGCATGGTCGCGCCCGAATTATCGCATGCATCTTGACTGTTCAAACTTTGTGATTGTAGTCGCGGTCGAACGGCCCGGGTCGTACGGATCGAGCTGTTGAATAAATCTCTTTCGATTGTGGAGCCAAAGGTAAGTTGTTGACATTAAAGACAAAATTATATATTTTTTTTCTAATTTATTTTACAAATAAACACTTTGCACGAGAGCGGGGATCGACATAAAGGTCATTCAAACTGATCTCCATCAACATGCCGGTCATCTCAGCTCCTTGTGATCTTTGAGAACCTTAGAGCAGCTTTCAGCGAAACTGAGAATACCTGAGAAAAACTGATCCGACTTTTAGCAATCTGAACTGTTCTGAGAACTACTGTTATTGTCAGTATGGGCATGCGACTAGTCGTTAAAATGCATTATGTTTATTTGGTGGCAAAGGAATTTAGAGGTTGCTTCAAGGGGTAATTCTGGTTTTCTGTCTTACTTTTGTTTTACTTAGAGGCCATTTATTTGCCAGTATTGAAAAGTTTGGTTCACATTTATGAAATGTAACACATTAGTCGTCTGTGGCTTTACAAAGATCTATTTGTATCGCTTTTACATTCCTGAGTTAATTCGACTCGCAAATGACGTACAAACAACCCAGGTCCAGGAATTGTTGATCCAACTAAAACTATTGCCGCACCATTTGTATTCAGCTTTGTCACAATCATGCAAACAGGGACTCCTATTTTTGACAGATTTGCCTGTTATGGTTATAACTTAAGCTACATTAATTATCAGTTGACATACAGTGATAGTTATAGTGGTTTGCTAAATAGTGCACATCCTATAATTTCAGACTTTCCTTATGTTATATCAATGTTAGCTGCCTTTGATTTTTTGCTCATGGATAATTATCATGCATATATTTTAACACTTGAACTGTACACAGTAGCAATATACTGTCTGCCTAATGGGAGGTGTAAAATTTTTTACTCTCATGGCAGAGATTTATTAGGTATGGGACCCATTTGCAACATGTACTTTAATTGGAATAGATTCATTAATGAATTTGGTACAACATTTTCAGAATATATGCGCAACAAACATCTGTTACATGTACTTATGAGATTAAAATGTGTTAACATTATGAAAATGTAAAGCAACAGTGTAAGCATTGTTCATTCCTTATTTGTTCCAAACCAAAATTTTGGACCCTAGGAGCACTTAAATAATGTTTATCTTTGTTCTTGCAAAGAATGTTCTGCCGTGTCATTTTATTCTATTTGTTTTTCCACCTCAAAAGTATTTTCAAATGTAGATTCTGTTATTGATCTCTTTTGTACTATTATTCAAAGTAAATTTAATTGTTTTGAAACAAACTATGAGGTTGCATTTCTTAGATGTTTATTTGAATTATCAAATATTGAAAGGAAACAAATAATAAGAAAGCATTATCTACTTCAGAAATTGCAGCAAACTGAAAGAAAGAGGAGAGAAATTTACAGCCCATTTAATGGACCCAGAGAAAAAAGAAGAGCTTCCTTCAAATTGTTTTGAAAAGTACAGGTCTAGGGACCCATCGAAAAAAACAGACTCTTTCAAATAAAGATGAAAAGTATAGGTCAATGAACTCACACGATAAAGAGCAACTTCTCTCAAATAGATTCTTGAAACACCTATATACCTTTTTTTGTGGTGTACAATAAAGTTATTATTATTATTATTATTATTATTATTATTATTATTATTAAACTGTCAACAAAAGTACAAATAACCTGGCAGCGCATGGGTATAGGCTACTTAGAGCCTCTTGTTAGACTGGATTTACCGTCTTGACTGCTGCCACCATATCACGTTAACACTTCGAAGACGTTTCCGTTTAACTACTCAACATTTATTAAACTATACGCAGTAAATACGTGTTTCTCGCTCAATCCTTTAGGTTATCCACGAGGTATCCTACAAGTCCCTTTGCACACATGCGTGACTCAATGTATTCACGTGACACTTACAAGAGTGGTTGTCGCGTCAACACTATAAATATGATCCCTTTGGATAAATCATTGAGCATATCGCCATTGTGGGATAACAAGCAAAACGCATAGTATGCACCGAATGTGATTCCGGAAATGCTACGCTTCATACAGGAAAGACGGAGCGCAATGGTGAAAATAAAATGATACAACGGGGACTGAGATAAAAAGAAAGGTGGAGGCCGGACGTAATCATTCAATGTTTTATCAAGGGTTTTCCGTTTCTTATATACGGGAATACGAACCTTATGACAGGTACCTTGGTTTGGAGCACCACTTGTGTCAACCATTTTGAGAGGTTGCATCAAGTTAAAAACGGTTGAAAAGCGCCTAGATTGCTGAAAATGTTTGTGATTTCCGCATTTTCGATATATGTGTATCATTTCCTTTAGAATTGGACTTTATTATGTAGCCAAATCAATAATTGTCCCACAACTTGGAGAACCTCCACGTCAACTTAAGGCAGATCAAACTACAAATGCCCTTTATTGATAAGAGGTGAAAACCTCAACATCCGAAAAAAAAAAATTGGAGCCGACTACGCAATCGAAACACCCAACCCATTAATTACGGTATACTCTAATATTATTGAATAATGTCATTTTAACTACAATGTTCCTCACAAAGAGGCACCAAAAAAGTTTGTAATGTTTCCTAAAACAGCATAAAACTTGAATTATGCCAATAATCGATCAACTTTATTAGAAAACGAATATCTCAGATCTGAATATGTTATCATACATGTAGCCCTTCATATCCCAATCAATTCTGTCAGTCCAGAGGACAGAGTAGTGCTTGCCTGCTGAGAAAAACCTATGTGATGCCCAACATTTGCTTTTGGTTGGCTCTGTGGGTAAACAGGAAAGCTTTTAGATCTGAATTTAGGGGGAGGGCCATGATGAAGATGGTAAGTTCTCAGAACATGTGTTATTAATGAGGAATTGTTTCTTACGTTACCTTTTTTTGTTCTAGAAGTATAAACTGCTTTGAAGCTTGAATTGCCAGTTGCAACTACCAACATGTAGCGTTCTGTTGATTGTAAGGTGAAATGACTCTTGATTTCAGTGAAGTGCCCAAGCAACGTTTGAGACTTGTTCCTTCCATCGTAGACTTTCACGGAACTGAATTTCGAGCCAGGTTGGTTCAAGATATTGAGGGTAGTAAAATTTAGACTGATATAATGATGAGGTGCTACTTCAATAATCCAGCTGCAAGTATTTGTTATGATGAATGAGGAACTCAAATTGATCGCCCCACTTGAGCCACTGACCGTGAAGGAGCATGGTTCGGATGAATCTACCCCTGTAAATATACAGGAAAATCTCAAATGTCCAGTGAATTTTGAAGCTTTCGCCAGTAAATTTTTGTCAAATAGTCGGTGTGTCTCTCCCTTCCTAAGACAACAGAGATCCCTACTCTTTTCGCTAATGATAAATCATAATGAGATAATGGAAAGCATCACTTAAATATAATATGAAAGTATTTACTAAAACGCACATAAAACATTCACTAAGACTTCATTTTATAAAATGTTATCCGCAATTAGCAGCGAAACACAACATGTCTATGTTATGGAGAGTTTCCAGTCTAATAGTAGCTTTTGTCATTTTATTCATAGCCATGAACATTTTTATTATATGGAGGAGAGTGTTTTACTGGGAACTAAACCACTCGTAGATTCCATACGCCACTTCATCCGGGACCCGAGTGGCGTATTTTCCGTATGTCACCTTTGTGAGTGTCGTCTCGTTCTCAGACGTCACGATTCCCGCCCTTTTTTCCCGCCCTTTTTATAAAGCCCAGCCGTATTTGTAAAACTTGACTACTTTGAAACACAATAAAATCGGAAATATTCAATAATATTTAGTCACCATATAATAAAAAGAACATTACACGTTGGCTCGAAGATATGAATTTTATGTTCGAGTGGCAAGAACAATATCTCACGAGTGAGCGAAGCGAACGAGTGAGGTATTGTTCTTGCCACTCGAACATAAAATTCATATCTTCTCGCCACCGTGTAATATCCTCTGTATATTAAAGTATCAATGCAGAGTTGCACCCACAATTAACGCTAACAAGACGCTTGGGGGCGTATACATGGATGCACTGTTCGGGATGTTCTGATCGTGTGAAATGAATTATTGCTGTAACAGTTGTTAAATGTTTATGCTTGTAATTGACATTTTCATCAAACAAGCGATATGAAAAGCAAAAATTTGAGCAGACGAAGACAATAATAATAATTGTTCGTGGCAGTAAGATAGTAAACACGAACACGAACTCACTCAAGATAACTGTCCCCATTCTAAAGAGTTTAACTCTAGTTATCTTAGCAGTCAAATCATCTGTTAGCCCCTTAACTCCAAGTGGCCACTTGTAGATTTTACTCTGTGTAACGCCAGACGATTTTACTCGTCAATGGGGGCCCCCTCGCGTCTTAAAGGGTTAAGAAAGTGTAGGTTCATTCTAAAATTGTCCCTCCACTAAGTTGTTTGGTTCATGTCGCCCGATGTAAAGGAATCGGGATTCTGGAATCCAGCAAATGTGAGGCTTTGGAATCTGGAATCCATTGTATGGATTCCAGAATCCACAGATTTCGATGGATCCAGGATCCATTTCGGTGGAACGTGTGAGTTTAGAATCTGGAATCTACGTATACAACGCGGGATCCACTATTTGGGATCTGAAGTCTGAGGGCCACCTGGATGCTTTTAGCTTGCACACAGTTATACTCACACAATTATTCGTCTCAGATGTACACTCACTTTGCCTTTGGCAAATAACTGTTAAATATAATTAAAGTTACAGTGTATTGAAAGGTTTTTTTTTTCTGATAGCTACAAAACTTATTCATTCATCAAAAGAAAGACAATTTAAATAAGACTGTTATAGAAAAATTCATAATGTAAACAAAAATAAACAACAAGAAAGTCAAACTATTGAAGCTCCTTATATTACACAAATGACAGCAAATAATTATTGTTATCTTAGTAAAGATATCTGCAAGATTCCTGCAGCTTGCACTGTCAATTTTTTCAGGAAAGTTTGGTAACTTATACACCATTCCAATGGCGCCGGCATCAAACAATGGTTGTTTCTTTTTGGGAACCCAACCAATAAATGTTCTTCTCTTTCTTCAGTTAGGCAGAACACTCAAATAAATTAACGTAATGAGTGCCGTATGCCAAGGTCTGTCTCACTAATGATGAAACTTTTTTTCCTTATTCATTGACACTTTATAGGCTCCTCCTCTATCATCATCATGGATAGTAAAGTTAGTCTCCTTTTCACCCGGTTGGAGTGGAAAAGGAAGCATTGAATGCCTTTTATCAAATGAAAATTATTGCCTCCCAATAAGCCCCCTTTGCATGCTTGCTCCCGTCTTAGCTCGAGAATAACAGACTGGTTAAACAAGTAAGACTTTATGATTGGTCTTTAATTAAATTAATTTCCTCTTGGGAACTCACCCTTAGTATAGATTAATTCAATAAAAGGTTGTTTACTTACTCCAGAAACTAAACATCGAGAATATTATGACTGCAAGATGCCCGATGGTTTCCATTCTTGAATACGCTTTAAGTACTTAGGTCCTCACATATTTTAACTAAACGTATCAGTAAGGAACTGCAAAGGAAAGAGAAAAACATGGTGTTGTTGCATAAAACTATTTTCTAAAGTACCAAATGTTTTCGTAGGCGTGCATTCTGTCAATTTACATCCTCATTGCCTCCTAACGGTGGAAAATATTCTCAGCGAACAAAATAGCTGAAAAGTACATCGATGTTAAATAAATGGATAACGAACACCCCTAAACTGTTACGCATGCACTTCCTCACATTAAGACTTACAATTCATGAATAATGAAGATTAGTTCAAAACTCGTAACCAACACTAATTTAACAGAATTAACTATTGGCGGGTAATTTGAAGTGCTATTTCTCCCCATATAAACCATGTGAGTGTTAGCCTAGCTCCTAATGGAATTGAGCCCACACAAGGACAGAGAAAAAACTGACCAGGGTGGGAATTGAACTGCTCCCGTCTGACCGTGTAGCTCAGTCGGTAGAGCAGCGGTGATCTAACCGGAAGGTCGTGGCCGTTCAATTCCCACCCTGGTCAGAGGTTTTTTCTCTGTCCTTGTTTGAGCCCAATTCCATTAGCAGGGATAACGCTCACATGGGTTATATGAGGAGAAAATAGCACTTCAAATTACCCTCCAGTAGTTAATTTTGTTGAAACATAAGTGCCACACTGCCAACGTTTGCGAAAAGGCAACCCTTCCTTGTACTTGAAATTTAACCGAAGACTGCCTGCCCAAGCTGTGCCTGTCGGATAACTTAGTTTTCTCAAGACATTCTCTCTAGCTTTAGCTACGTTAACAATAATTATCGATGACGGTGTTAGTTACAAAGCGGGAGTAATTGTAACATCTGCCTCGGATCCTTTGGTCCCAGATGAAACATTAAGCTTACTCGTTTCATGAATTTTTCCATTCTCATTGGCCAAGAGAAATGAACCTTTCAGGCAATTCAGAGCAAAATGAAGTAAAAAGGAAGCATTATTACTGGTCGATGAATAAAGAACCACACAGATAGCAAATCAAATGCCAGCACAGGATGGCGCAAAATGTGGATACGTGATTAGGTATTCGGGTATTCGTGATGTGCATGCGTAACTTCTGCATAAGTGTATGATGAGCTATGCAATCTCCACCCCAGAGCTCTTCTCAATGGCAAGAGCTCTAGGGAACCCTGAAACAAAGTGTTTTCACATTGGTTTTCGCGAAGAACAATCAAAAGCGTCTCTAATTGGTGCATTCATGTTAGCACTAGGGGTGAGCAGGCCCCATGAGGTTCAAATAGCACAGTTTGTTCGAATTTTTGTTACCACAAATAGAACTGTATTGCCGTGACACAGCTCTTTTAAGTAGTTCCTGAGTTTTCCCGTAGACCCTTGGGTTAGAGATTTAACTGACCAATGGAAAGGCTAGGCATTGGTATTGGACACTTTTCACTGGAGCCAAGGAAATCTCCCTTAATCGAATCTTAAGGCCTGTTCGTCAAAAATGGAATATACAACTATATCGGGGAAATAAAATAGTGTCACAGAACTTTTGAACATTCTTTTTCATTCTTTTTTGTTGCTCTCGTTGTTGTTTGCAGTAATTGAGGTCGATTTAGAAGGGATTCAAAATAGTCGCGTTCCTCTTTCAGACCATTCTAATTTTTTTTTTAAATTGTAATTTTAAAACAAAACTTTTGAATTTTTAAGAAAATTTCAAAAAGCTAAACACCAAATTTGAATTATAAGCGATCTTCAGCAACAGTTGATTCAACAACAACGAAAATGAAAACTCTACATTAAATCATATCGTGACTGTCTATATGAGAATCGATCCCGAATTGTCTTATCCTCGTCGAGGAAAGAATGGCAAGACTGACAAGATTTCCATTGCAGCTCATTCTTACTAGGTTTGCGTGATGCATTTCTCGCTTTCTTGTTGATTTGAAACTAGAAAGGTAGTCGTGTTGTAATAAAATTCTTAAACTTTTTGTTGACCACAGGGGTAACAGTAGCTCTCGTGATTGGTTCACAAAACAATTGCCACCAAAAATATATAACAGGAACACCGTAACCAAATCGCAAAAACACCTAATCTGCATCCTATACCGGTCCAATGAAACGGTATTTTCATTTAGCATTTACATTTTAACCAGTGTTCAAATTTGACCATTAATATTTTCCCTTTTTTTTATTTGTAATTAACAATTCCACTAAAATTTTGATATTGTAATTTATTTTTCATTTCAGTCTTTTGTTCACTCTTTTTTTCGCCGTTTCTTTTATTTACCATTTCGCAAATACTCTTTTTCTTTGACCGTTTCAGTTTTGTCAGGAACAATACGCAAATAGCGGTGACAAACACCAGGTATAAACGCATCCTTTGAAATTATATTTTACTTGACTTTCCTTATCCTTCTACATACATCCTCAGAACTGACCGTTAACTACAACCTTTGAATTTATATAGACACGATTACTTTAACTTATTAAGTATTAAGTAACAATAGAGGTGACAAAAAATAACAAACAAACAGCAAAATCTAACTGCTTCTTTATTAGTTTTCTGCTGTTTCTTTGTTTGTTCTTTTTGACACCTCTATTGTTACTCAATAGTTAATAAGTTAGTAATCGTATAAATACAAATTCAACTGTTGTATTAACCGTCACTCTCTATGCCGGATGTATGTAGAAGCATACGAAAGGTCAAGTAAAAAATAATGTTAAAGGATGAGCTGGATGAGTTTGTATCTGAAGTTTGTCATCGCTGTTTGCTTATTAAACTTGATAAGTATTTTTTTTCGAAAGAATTAGAATTATCTTTTTTAAAAATGAATAACTGAGAAACAACACCCGATCTTCCACTACCCATTTTTTGTATATTTCAAACTTGCAAAATATTTTATTGGAAATTATAAAATCCCGTTGCTCTTGACTTCCTTCAAGAGAGTTTTGAAGATATTCACTTATTTGCCGACATTGCACAACATTCTCAAAAGACAGGAAGTTTGTCATATGATTTTTTCATTCAATCAAATGATTACACAACATGTTTTACATTTGTGAACAAAGTTTGTTTTGATACGAAATTTGTCAGTAAAGTTTTTAGAAAGTTTGTCTCAAGTCAATAGGATATGTTTAAGCAAGCAGCATCAGGAATCTTACATAGACTTCCAAGGTAAAGTTTTGAAGCCTGCAATCGACGACTGCAAGAGCTCGGCGAGGTGATGTCATAATAGGACGTTTAAGCTTTAAAGTGGCCCAGGAAGCCTATGTTCTATTCTGATTAAAGAGGCAGAGTCACGAAATGCCGCCAAATTCAGCGACTGCAAACTGGCAACCAAATCAAGCGAAACATAAAGATAACTGCTTTTAGTATCACCCAACTAGTGGACTAATCAAATCCTGGATTTTGATTGGCTACGCTACTAGAGGACTATTATTAATAGTCCTCGAGTAGCGAAAAGCGTGACGCTTTCTTTCGTTTTATTCCCAAATAAATATTTCTTCAACTTGCATTTGCAAACTTTATTATTGCCTTTTCTGTCCGACTAGTTGGGTGATACTAGAACAATTGGACCCTTCGCCCTCAAGGGCCACGGGTCAATAGCCCATGAGGCTTCGCCATTTCAGGCTACGGGTCTAATTGTTAAATAGCATTGAAGTAAGGTTTGAAT
>NW_027179781.1:0-10000 GCF_036669935.1 Montipora foliosa
GACAGCATTTTCGTAGAGGTATAAAGCATCGTCTTGACCATCCTTGGATTCGAGATGGAATCCCTCTCCATATTTTCCTCCATATTGTTATAGTGGCAGAAGCTAGACTCGTACACTGATCACACTTTTGGTCATGAGTTGAGGACATAACGGCCGAAAGCCTTCGTCAGAAGGGGCGCCTTAGCGAGAAGTACTGCAGGGTCTGCGCGAGGAGAGTCTTCGGTTATGTGGACCTAATAGACAAAATCCAAAACAAAACTAGTTTATTAGATAACACACCTTTATTCTTTGAGGAAAAAATATGCTAAGTATTGCTTTCTATATCGTGTTGCATACTAGAATGTCATCCTTTATTTACAGACTTCAGTGTGGCTTTTTTTAATGTACAAAAGGAAAAAAAAACTTTAACTAAGTATCAAAGTCTCAGGTTTGAATATTGAAGAGCTTAAAGGTTATCCAAGCTTACCAATGGTTGGTTTGTCAGAAATCGACAAAAATGTAGAACCAAAACATTTTTTACCTTAAAGTCGCTTTTCAGATATAGCTTTCTTGCTTTCAACACACGCGCTTCTTGTATGGATTCCACCCTATCTTTGCTGGCTCAAGTTTTCCAAGGATTGAGTAATGATGACAGACAAATCTTCAAAGGCTCTTGCTCCCTGCTGCAGCAAAGTAGGCGCGAACCTTGAAGCGACTTGGGTACGGAGGCCTACACTCTGAAAGGATCCTTGTCATTGTTCTTTCACCTGAATGGTGGTGAAATCGATATCGAGCAGTACTGTTGTATTTGCCTAAATAATGCGCTGTGGAATGAGGGTACGAATTCATTAGGATCGGCCGTCATTTGTGCCATTTGACAGTTGTAATAATAATAATAATAATAATTAATAATAATAATCCTCAGTTTTAAGACCCATGAAACACCACATTCTTTAACATTTTTTAGTCCGGAACTGTTGCCTAGACACTGTCGCGCAGAAGTCCTGAAAACAAATTTGTAAACTGGAAAGCTATTCAATACAACAGATATAATATATAATAATAATAATAATAATAAAAATAATAAGAATAATAATAAAATAATAAGAATAAAATAACTTTATTTCTATAGCGTTATTACAAACTCTATAATCGCTTTACCACAACTAATTAATAATCTAAATAACAAGTAGCAACTAAAACAAGAGTCAATTAAAAGCAAGTCTAAAAAGATAAGCTTTCAATCTGGATTTAAAAACTTCAACTGACCGACTTACTTTAATGTCCAAGGAATGTCATTCAGTGCTTTGGGGCAGCGACGCGAAAAGGCCCTGTTCCCCATAGCTCTGCAGGCGTTCATTCTTCTAAGGTATGGGTGTTGCCCAGCTGACCTAAGATTTGCTTGTAGGATTGTCATGGGACTATAAGTTGACTTAGATACGGAGGCGCCAGATTATTGAGAGCTTTAAAGGTAACAGTAATACTTTAAAGGTAATTCGCTGCTCGATCGGTAACCAGTGTAGCTCCTTAAGAACGTGGCAAATGTGCGCAGCCTTAGGTGCCCAGCCTACAATGCGTGCAGCGCAGTTTTGCACGCGCTGGAGCTTCTGAAATCATATACTTCGGTGACCAAGGAGCAACGAGTTACAGTTGTCAAGTCGACAGGTAACATAAGACTGGACGAGAGTCCTTGTACTCTCAAAAAGTCAGATACATTCTAATCTTCGCGAGATTCCAAAGATGAAATAAAGCAGATTTCAAACGGAACTCACATGCTTATCCGTGACAAGGTATCATCGAAAACTACTCCTATGTTCCTAGCTGGGTCAGACTGATTTATACACGATCTCGCCGACCAGGATACTATCTAGAGATGGTCGTGGCCAATATTTTGAACTGATAACGGGCCAATTCCGTCCTTGTCCCCTATTCAAAATCTAAAGTTTGTTACCAGACATCCACCAACGGTCGATATCTCCAAAACGGATTCAACCTGAGGCACTGAATAAGGTCTTGATCATCCCCACTGAGAGATTGAAAGACAATACAACTGAGTGTCATCAGCATAGAAATTATAGCCCATGTTGTACTGCCTGACAATAATCCCCCAATGGTGAGGTGTAGAGCAGATATAAATCGTTCCGAGCACGGAACCCTGTGGTACCCCTCACGACAGCGAACCTCGTGACAGAACCGCGCGCCACCCGAATGCTCACACAATTAGTTCTGTCGCTCAAGTATGATTTTAAACCAAGCCAGAGCTAGATCGCAAAGAACCAAGCGTGTTGTTAATCTCTCAATCAGTATAGTATGATCAACCGTATCGAAAGCCGCCGAAAGATTTTAACAAAAGTAAGATTAAGAGTCCTATTCCTATCAACGTCTATGACAATATCATTAACCTACTTTAACTAAAGCTGTTTCATACTATGAAATTGTTTATAGCAGATTGTAGTATTTCAGCCAGTGCATTACTAAAATGTGATTAATCAACTGCGATGCCACCACCTTTTCAATAAGTTTAGACATGAACTCAGATTAGAAATAGTACGAAAATTCGAAAGAGATTCAACGCTTCACGCGCGGACTTTTTGAGAAGAGGATTCAACAATGCAAAGCTTAAAACAGTCTGGAAAAAACGCTAAATTTAAGACTGATTTACAATTTAAGTCAAACCAAAAAAAGCAAAAGTACTGATGTAACACTGGCTTCAAAACAGAAGCAGAGACGGGATAAAGAGGACAAGGATCTAATGGTCATCTTACTGAGTATGTAATTCCGCGAAATCAGACAATTGTTGACAGACATAAAACATGACAAGGTACACTGATGGACAATGGCATCGGCCTCCACGACATATCAGATGTGGATTAAGTGAGTTTCCGCAGAACTTAAATCTTCTCACCAAAGAAGTCCCAATGAACTTGTTGGCGAGATCACCATCAGAACGCACTCCCATAAGGATACTCCGCGGGCACACCCTTGTGGAGGAGCTTATTTTACCCCGCAACTGAAAAGAGTTCGGGGATTATTACTACTCTCCTGTATAATGCCTGAGTACATAGTCGCACTTTAGTTTTTCTTGACCAACGCGTTTTCCACTCTGAGGCATGGTTCCTTAAATCTAGAATAACTCCCATTCTCGTTTTGAAGAACGCCAGTCGGCTCGCTCAAGAGCGCTGCGTTTTTTCTTTTCAGGATCGTAATTCCTCTGTAATACCATAGGGCGGTTGGGCGAAGAGTAAATGGTCTTAAGTCTTCAGAGGCGCGTGGCTGTCCACAACGACTTTAATGTAGTGTTATACTCATAAACAAGGTCACCGAGACTGGTAAAGACGCAGCATCTCTCACTAGGCCTTGGTGTCCTCCAACTGACCACAAAACTCGCTAAAATCAATATCACGCGATTTTGCGAATACGAGATTAGTTTCACGCTCGAGTGGTATTTTTAGCAAGGTCCAACAAACTGTGTACAACAAGATGAGTCCGAGACAACAAGGATTACTCCTACAATGCATCGAGCCAACTCAATTTCTCATGAGATCTCGTTATAAATCAAATCGGTATGGAGTTATAAGAACACACGAAAAACAGTATGTGGGACCCTCTTCCTTGTGAGGTCACCTCAGAGAACGGACTGGATCAAATCAAACGATTCCAGAACTTGTAAGAATCGTCGGGCGTCACAATCATTAGACTCATCGATATGGAAATTAAAGTCACCACCAACTAACAGGGCACTAGTAGTTAGAACAAGTCCCTCCAGAAAAGAACTAAACTCCTCCAAAAAGATTCTAACCGTGAATCCATTCTCAAGACTAGTGTAGCTCGGTAATGACAACAAGCCTAAGATTATGCTTGCAAGCTGATGTAATATGAATATTAATGAGTTCAAAACTCCTGTGGATCGGTTGTACATCCTTCTTGACCTTAAAACATCTCCTGTAAACTAGAGCAAACCCTCCAATGTCGGCATAATTCCTTGGTAACTGCTCAATCTTATACCCTTCAGGACAGATATCACGACAGTAGAATTCGTCCGAAGAATCATCAGTGAGCCACGTTTCAGTAATGGCGAGTAAATCGATATCATGTTCTACAATGTAATCCCTCAGTAACAGAGTCTTCTTGCGGATAGAGCGAACATTCGAAAGGACGAATATCCGAGGTTGTTGGCGTTGCTGGTGATTCAACTGTTGAGGAGCACGGGGGATGGAAATAGATTGTTTTTGTTCACTCCATCCACGTGCTCCTGAGCGTAACGAGGCCCTTCAACTTCAATCGGTTCGATGCAATCACTTTGATTCTAACGAACGAAATCCCTTCGTCCAGCCCCACATCCTCTCAAATGGAGCAGCCAGCTAACTTCAAATACGCAAAAATCCGTCCCGGGAGCGAACAGTTGGAAACGCGTTCGGATCTTGAATAGTTCATTCTTGAATAGTTCATTCTTAGGTCTTGAAGAAACAGTATGCAAATCCGCATGAGTTCTTGTGGTGGATTCGCAATGTAGAACCTGCGGACCTGGGTTCCGCGAAACGTCCGAAACACCTTATGTCCAACGGAGGGTCGTGGCCAGGAATGTGAAGCGAAGTAGATCCATGTTTAGTCCACTTTGTAACTGGAAGACTAGATCTCAGATCGAGTTTCAATTTGCCGCCGAGCTTCACGACAAATATTAAACCAGCTTCAATAGAAAATACAGTCCCCCTCGAAAATAACCCAAAGGCAGAGTAGCAAACATTTAGACCCATTTTGAATAAGTCCTCGCGTTAGAAATAGGAATGAAAAGCATAAAAAGTTAATGAAGCGACGGAGCCAAAGCTCCGCGTGGCCGCCATTGATGCGCCATTGATGCGCGCCTGAGTGATGCTCCTGAGTGAAGGAAGGTCCTGTACTAAATGAGGGCTTGAAATAAAACTAAGAAATGTCTAGTTGCTTGTCTATTACACACGTAATCTCGGGGCGTCTTTCTTTGGCACAGAGGCTGCTCTACCATATTGCAAACCATGCACGTTAGCCATAGTACAGCGATACGGCGTTATCATCAGGAATAAAGGTTTGAATTGCTTTGTAGCTTGTGACACCTGCCATAATAGATAAAATTTGCCTCCCCGATCCCATGCTATTGATTCTTGTAAGCTTTTGCTAGACTCTCAGGATAGCCTCTATCAGGTTAACGAAACAATGCTTCGTCGCCCAGAATTTCTCTAATAGCGGTAGATTTTGGCAATTTTCTCCACAGATGACCTGGATCATCGAGATAAAGCACTTCCATTTTTACACCTAATTCCTCGAGTCAGTCAGTACGGGTTCCACTTTCCTGGAGAAAGAAAGATTTTATTAGCTTTTAAGAAACAAGTCACAGAGAGAGATGTTCTCCAAAATATGTCTCTTTCAATTTACAAATCAAATGTACATTTTTTGCTTTCGCACAAACGTGTCCTCTCTGAGTTATAACTGTGTTCTCTGCAGTTTGGAATCAGGTGTGTCCCGTGAGAGGCACGACGTGCGGAAGAGGAAAATAGGAATTGGGCTAGTTCAGTGGATTGAACAGCAAAGTGAAGTCAGTCGGTCGTTAAGGTTCAATAGCTTCCCCCCCCCCCCCCCCCCATTTCTTTATTAGTCCCCTTTATTTTCTCTCTTTAACTTCTACGTTGCGTCTCCCCCTGAACTTACTACTAAAAATCATTTGTATCCAGTATAATATCCCTTAAGCATTTCCTTGGACACTTCCCGAGTGACATTTGGTACACAGAATCACCTGGACGTGGGGGTTGCTTACTGAAACGCAGTGATGAAATGAGGAATTATTTAACCTACTGATGTTGGTTTGCCATGACGCCTTTCATACTTTTCCCCTTAGGCATGTCCCCTTCAGGAGGGGTGTAGGGCAGTGGAGACGTCCAGGGAGAGGTGCACTTCTCTCACTGAAGGTGCGCTTTTATTAGTATCTTCAGATGGTCTCTTTTTAGCCGGAATACTTGGAGAGTATTTCAAACAGATACAGAAAAATAAATTCCTTTAGTTAACTCAATGCAGCTTTCGCCAGCTCTAACGCGTTCTGTGTTTTTAAGCTGAGCCAAATACTTCATCAGTTATTACAAGCACCCCGATTTCGATAAAGACACCCGGGAGAAGGGAAGTGGGGTGTTCGGTGCGGTATGTTTCCTGAAACCAAAACTCACCGTTTTAGGCGAAACATATACCAAAATATCTGCTTGTCTTTACCTTGTTTAATTTCTAACCCGTTGTTTTCAAGAGGTAGAATACTTAAGCAAAATATACAATTCCAGATCCTGGTTATAGAAGGCACCCCAACCTGACCCAATTTCAGACGGAGCTATGATATTTACTGCCTAAATTCGTATCAAAAGGGGTCCTCACATTTTTCTGGTGAGTACACTTTGCTGGACACGGTGTGACCCCCCGTATGAAAATTACTGGCTACGCCTGTGGAAGTAAACCTCGCGGAATTTGTTTTTCAACTTTACTTTTA
This sequence comes from Montipora foliosa, assembly GCF_036669935.1. NCBI lineage: Eukaryota > Metazoa > Cnidaria > Anthozoa > Scleractinia > Acroporidae > Montipora > Montipora foliosa. Next base: position 6,479 of record NW_027179781.1, read on the forward strand.
AGAGATCTGCTAAATAAATAAATAAACGAAACCGTGGCTTACAAGATTCAACAGAGTGAAACGTCCCCAGTGTTAATGAAATAAATATAGATTCCGTACTGCTCAACCCCCGACCGCCTTTAGCTTTTGGAATTTTGTGTCCAACCACCTCCATTGGAACACATCTCACTTTCCCACCTCTCCAACGGAGACCATACATCTCTCGATGGTAAGGAAATATCGTCACTGCTAAGTGGGAACTATTCACTTTAAATATTCCTAAAACAATATGCAATGAATGCAAACAGTTTCAAAAACGCGTAATTTCTTAAAATGGCTATTAACAAAACCAGTAACAAAACTGTACCTGGTCTTGCCAAAAGTAACGTCTTTTCGTCACAAATTGTGTCCGCTTTTAAAACCTTTTCAAATGTGATGCATTGCACATCTAATGGGTCTCTTCCGCTTGGTCCACAAATTGAAGGTGTGTGAAGTAAAGATGAAAAGCTGCAAGATGCCATTGTTGTGCATACTACTCGCGCAACACCGAGTTGTCGCGTCTCAGCACAAACTTGATTCTTGAGTATCCCAACTGCTTTGGATTGCGTAGTAACTGTTACTTAGGTCGGTTTGGTTATTACAGGATCAGCATTTTCAGTTACTAATAAGCTCCAACAAAATTAGTTCGCGGAAGACGAGTAGATATCACGCTCTTGGCTTATGTAATCACTTGCTATAATTTTAACAACAAGGGTTCACCTGTCTACAATAATTCTCTGTAAAAAAAAACAGCTTTCAAGTGTAGATGACTGTAATGATAAGAAATTTTCTGAAGTAAATAATGATTCAATTAACGCAAACTAGGATAATGCAAGCTTTCAGACTGATAAAAACATATTTGCGATAAAATCTGATGTCGGATGGCGGAATAGTTTAGGTTTGTTTTCGTGAATGAATGCAAAAAAATCCTTCCAGTCAGAAGGAAGTACAGACAAAAATGTAATGAAGATAACCACATCACCTAAAACAAGGCTTTTTTTTTTCCGCACCGAGGCTTTTCGGGCTGAACGAATGTGAGAATCGATACAAAATGGGGATAAAGCAACAGTGTGAAATACGTTAAAATTGACCACAATATTTTCGTCTAGCGCGCTCACCTTTCGCGGGCCAAAAAGAAGCTTTTAATATGCCAAAACACGAGGAATTGTTCTTTTAAAATAATTCTTTTACATCCTATAAATATATAAACCGTTGTTCTTACAGCTTTCTAAAATATGGTACAATTTACGGCGTCAGCAATGTACAAAACATTGCCTTCTTTGCGCAGGTTAATATATTGCAAAGAAAGCTTAAATCAAAGGGAATGTAGGTTGAAAGTAAGTATAAGAAATTTTGAAATAACTCATGTAAAATTGGACGATAGACAAGCTTTCGTTGTTTTGCACCGGCGTTTTGAAAATGCCCAATGTGCATAATTTCAAAGCGGCCGTCAGGCGGGTTTAGGCCAATTTTTAACTTTCCTATTTTGCGCTAAAACCAAAAATCTTTGGAACTTTTTGATAACAATTAGAAAGTAGATCACTAAAAGGGATTTTCGGGATTTTTTTTTTATCTGGCGCTGGATTCTCGATATTTACTGACAACGGCTCTTAAAGGCTCTCAAGGCTCTTAAAGATTGTGACTTACCTCTAGCACTGGGAAGACGGTTTCAGATTCTAATAGACTTACGGAACTATGAAAGGGTTTTGTGGTGAGATTGCAGGTGGGTGTGACCTATTTGTGCAAGAATTACGGTAACAAGGTATGCATGGCGTAGAAGTTAGTCTCCATCCGCTGCTACACTATGAATGCACTTCTTTCAGTGATTGTAGGAGATTAAAAGACGTGGTTTTATTATTATTATTGTTACAGACAAGTTCTGAAGGGTTTTTCTTTTTTTTTTGCAATACAGGACCCCCTTAACTCCCCCCTCCTTAGGAAAAAGAACATTAAGGTGTTAAGGGTACAAAAAAAGCCAGATAGGAAGTAAAGATCTGAAAGAATATGCTAAGACTGTTGGATGCAGTGGTAGACATGAAGGAGAAGACTAGGAAAAGTCTTTTTTCAGTAATCGAAGAAGGGTTGGGGGAAAAGATGAAGGGAATAAAGGGAAAGTGGGAGCAGAAGATTACAGGATGAGCCACAATTGCAACTGAGGGGGATTGGGCCGACTGTCATGGCCTTCACACGTGGCTCTTAGCGCTTGCTTAAGAAATGGATTTCTAAGCCAAAAGAACTATTCTGTGAGGATGCTAAGTAGTTTTATTATTTTATAGAATGCATCGTCAGTAATGTAACGCAGTATTTCAAGTTTATATGGGAAAAAAGCAGTCAAAACCTGGCTCGAGTTCATCGGCAAACGACGAAGAAATGGCTGGTCAGGATCTTGGTACAGAAAACGATCTCTATAGAGAACTGAAAGAGTCAATCGAGTGCCTTAAAAGATTGGTCACTGAGGGTCTTGCCAGATTACATGGTGACCTAGACATACTACGAAGCGAATTCAAATCGGATATTAAAGAAATGAGCCGTACTATAAAAGACCTCGAAAAGAGTTTGAATTTCACGCAAGACGAAGTTGATACCTTTAAGGAACAACTCAAGAAGGAAACAGAAGAACGCCCTTCGGAAATGGAACTTTTAACGGCGAAGATAACTATTTTGGAACAGTCCCTGAAAGAAGAAGTGGAACAGAATATAACCCTTGAACAGTACACTAGTAGAGAGAACGTGAGACTTAATAATATAAAGGAACATGAAGGTGAAGATTGCAAAAAGGTTATTTATGACACCATTGGAAGAGACCTTGGTTTAGATATCTCCCAATTAAGATTTCACGCATTTCACCGAATAGGTAAGAGAGATGGAGTTAGATGCAGGCCCATTGTAGCAAGGTTTGTCTGCTCCTGTTGATTCTGCAGTTACTCCGTCTGTCGTGAAGATCGAGACAAGGTTTGGTCAAAGACAGGTAAGATTAAGGAATCGAGTGTACACAGAGACGCATATATCATAGAAGATTACGCGAGGGCCATTCAAAAGGAACGCCAAGTCTTAATTAAGGCGATGATGAAGGCTCGCAATGAGCATAATACGACTCAGGCAAAAGTCAAAGGTCGTTACTCTGTACGTCACCGGTGAACGTTTTAGTTTCGAAAATGTACCTGAATATCTAAAATAATCCAATATCCATAATTTATTTAATTTCCAAAACACTATAACACTCGAATATGCCTTTTTGGAACCCATTCACAACGTATTATAATTTCCCATTTTTCCCCTATATGCAAATTCAGTGTCTAAATGCAGTTAGAATCCATTTCAACACTTTCACAGCGTTTGGAACGCCAGCGCCATATCGACTAATACTTTTTCGTATTCGTAACTTGCTTTATGTTGTGTTAACGAATGTTTTTTTTTTCTCGAGTGAGGTCGACCCAATCTAGCGTAGCATTCAACAGTCTTTTCTTACTGGCTACGTTTAAATTTCTTATAATTAAGCGTCGT
>NW_027179781.1:15000-37500 GCF_036669935.1 Montipora foliosa
TCCTTAAACTAGAACATCATAATAAAAAGAAAAGTTTTTTGGGGAGGCTGCTAAACTCAGATGGTGCAGAGATAACAAACGCGAATATCATATTAGATGAAGTTCACAATTTTTATTCGAATCTTTATGACGAAAAGACAGGGATTCAGACTGATACCCACTGCCCATTCTTGGTGGACTCCTTAACAATTCCGAAATTAAACGATGATATGAGGAAATATGTGATGGCCAGTTAACATACTCTGAATGTTTTAAAGTCCTCTCTACTTTTGGAAATAACAAAGCCCCTGGGAATGAGGGACTCTCCAAAGAGTTTTATCTTTTTTTTTTTGGCTAGCGATTGGTAATTTGTTGGTAGACTCATTAAACTACTCTCATGATCACGGCGAACTTTCGAAGTCACAAAAAGAAGCTGTTAAAACCTTAATTTAAAAAAAAAGGATAGGGACAGAAGACTGATAAAAAACTGGAGACCAATTTTTCTTGTAAATGTAGACGTAAAAATAGGCTCGAAGGCTATCGCAGATTAGAAAAGGTCCTACCATATATAATACATCGCGATCAAAATGCATTTGTGAAAGGACGAACAATTTTTGATGAGGTTAGAACAATTAACGATGTCATGGACTTTACGGAAATGAAGGGATGTAAAGGAATAATGTCTGCCGTCGATTTTGAAAAGGCATTCGACTCTCTTAGGTTGGACTTTCTTTTGAAATCTCTTGGAACTTTTGGCTTTGGTGCGTCCTTCGTAACATGGATCAGGAAATTTTACAAGAATATATCGAGTTGCGTAGTTACTGGCAATGGTTTTTTCACACCATCCTTCCAGGTTAAACGAGGAGTTCGCCAGGGTGATCCTTTATCGCCATCTCTTTTTATTATAGTTCTCGAATTGTTAGCAATATCCATCCGCAACAATCATCTAATAAAAGGAATAACAGTGAGGGGGGGGGGGGGGGGGGGAATTGCAATAAAACTAGTAAATTTTGCTGACGATATGACAACCTTCGTCCGAGACAAACAGTCTTATCTTACTCTTTTTAATGTTATCATTTTATTCGGGACACACAATGGCCTTAAGATTAACAGCGATAAAACTGAGTCTCTAAAGAGACTGCGAGTAGCCTAGAACTAGATATTTGCGAATTTGAAAGATATGTTAAAATTCTAGGTGTTTACTTTACTTATAATACATCAATGTTTTGTAAACTATATTTTGAATCAATTGAAAAATCATTAAAACAATTGGTAAAAGGATGGAGTTGGAGAGGATTAACGCTGATTGGAAAAGTGCAAATAATTAAATCGTTGCTTTACCTAAGGTCTTGTATAGGCTGACGTTAATTTCAAGTAACAAAGAGTTTATTAAGAAAATAAACACGTTGTTATTTTCGTTTGTTTGGAAAGGTAAAGATAAAGTTAAACGCCCGGTTCTAATAAATCAAATAGAAAAAGGTGGACTTAAAATGCCTTACTTGAACTCGATGATCTCCGCTCAAAGAATCATGTGTATAAAGAAGAATCTAACCCCAAATGCAGCCAGTTGGCAGTATTTCTTGGATTTTCATTTAAGGAAGGTTGGTGGTAAATTTTTGTTTCGCTGCAATTTCAACTATTCCAAGTTATCAATAACCCTTCCTAAATTTTACAAAGAGTGCATTATGACATGGGCCTCCTTAAACTGTGTAAGCCCTTCCTCAGCCTCGGAGATTTATGAACATTTTTTTTTTTATGGAACAATAGGTTCATTTGCATTGAATCCCACTCAGTTTTCAACCAAAAGTTAACTGATGATGGTATTATAACTGTTCGGAACCTCCTCGACTCACATGGCAATCTTAAACAGCTTTTTTACCTACAACATGCACACCTCTCACCTATTGATCATTATTTCCTTTTCATTCTCTTTTGTGCCATCCCGGAGGAATGGCGTAGATTGTTAAAGACAAATGAAAATGCAGCTCTTTTACACGATTGTTATGCAGATTTGGATAGTTTTTCACTACACCTTGATGTTGAAAAGATTCAATCGAAACTATTGCATGAAAAGTTTTCTTCTAAAATCTCTTCTAACCCTACCTCTATGAAAAAATTCAACGAAATGCTCAACACAAAGACATTTGAACTAGACTGGGAAGGAATATTTTCTTTGCCTTTTAAAATAACGTTGAATACAAAGTTAACAGAATTCCAATATAAAGTTCTTCATAAAATTTGTTATACAAACATTATGCTCTTCAAATTTGGTTTAGCTGGCTCCCCTTTATGGAGACATTGAAACACTTCTTTTTTTACTGTAGTAAGGTTAGCACCTTTTGGAATGAGCTAAACACTCTCCTCAAATCGCAAAAGATAATCTCTAAAAACTTCCATATCCAAGGTATTTTATTTGGGCTTTTTTCTGCGGATAATGTTGATGACAATATTCTAGTTAATTACATACTTGAGAGCAAATACCTTATTTTTCGTCCGAAATTAAGCCAACCGTTTCCCACTATTGCCCTGTTAATATCAAAATGCAAAATAATACACCAGATCGAGCGTTTTATTGCGAGGAAAAATAACAAACTCCACTTTCATAATAAAAAATGGCATCAATTTTTACCCATAATGGAGCATGAGCTATCACCTCCAACCCCCAACTTAAACTAATACTGTAGTATTGTAATATGTTGAAATGTGTATAGTGAGTATAGTTTAGATGTGTAGTGCAGTTTTGGATGTTCTGTATTTATTATAGATAGGTAGCGTAGTTTCAATATTTCGCTCCGATGTATAGTTTAAAATTAACATGTCAACTAATAAAAAAAATAAAATAAAATAAAATAAAAACAACAATTGCAACTGAGAATCTCTGTCAACCCTTGGAAAGACAGGAAATCCCACGACAAGTACAAGGGGATGTCTATGTATTCTCCAGTCACTTAACACCCAAGGAGAAATTAACAGTAACCAAGCTAGCTGCCCCGTGTCCCAAAGGACACGGGGGTGAAGTGAAGTGAAGCTATTAGTATTTCTCCTCCGAGATTTTCAGGACTAATCTACAATGCTTTATGGGGGACATTAGCGAGACCACATATTAGGCAGTTTACAATTTATCTTAGGCAGTGAAAGATGCCACCCGCCGGATAAGGTCAGACCACAACACAGACCACAACACTCTTATCGAAAAGTGAGTGGGTTCTTTAACGTCCCATACAAGCACTTAAGATCCTGAGTGTTAGACCGGCCGGAGTCGAACTCACGACCTCCCGCATGACAGCCCGGTGCTCAACGAAATGATGGCTGGATACAAATCTGTCATCATCATTTGCATGATGGCGTCACTCGCGGTGTGAATTATGGTTGTAGTAGTAAAGGCCGCCAAAGTTTAAAAAAATGGCAGCAACTGATGCGAAAAGACATGAAAACAAGGACATTCAAGGCCACTCAAAGTCCGAAAAATTCAAGAAGAAAATTGTTTGACTGAAGCCGATGTCCCAGGGGCATTGATATCCTTCAAAAATAAGGATCCTGAAATCTTTCATAATGAACAACTTAAACGTTGGTTTAAAGTGTCGTGGTGCTAGTGTGGGTGGGAATCGAAGAGAATTACTTGCAAGGTTTGTAGTTTTGTCAGTATTTTCCTGTCAGTATTTTAAGAATTAAAGCGATTTTCTTAGGCTCGAGTTGTGTCTTTGACTTTAATAGAATATAGGATTATCCGGTATCTGGCCATGACAAGAAAATCGTCGATCCAGATGGAGGGATACATCGTCGTAGACTTCGACTTGAGCGCGAGCTTCGATCACAACAAACCAGCGATAATCTTCCCAAGAGAGTTACACGGCCCAGCGATTATCCTTGGAACAAATGCCTCCGTTTTAGCATTGTCATTTGTTTGCTCATTTAGACGGAGAAAGCAAGCATGAAGGTTACGCTCTATATAAAGCCGAACATGTGCAAAAGTTAAAGTTCAACCACACGACAGATGAAAAATTCTGTGTTTTTGAAAGCCGTGTAAAGGCGTCCATGACTAGAAACAAACTATACAGGACAAGAGTGTCACTAAGCAAGCAAACGGCTCAGGTGAAGTCTGGAGCATGTAACTGTAAAGCGGGAGCTAATGGTCGATGTAAGCATATTGGCGCATTGCTGTACAAAATACTCTATTTTACTGAAAGAGAAGTGAATGAAATACCACCTGACCTTACGTGCACTGAAAGACCACAACAGTGGCACATACCACACTCTAATTCTTCAAAGGACGAACTAGTTCTATTGGATGAGTTATTAGTGATTAAGAATAATTATGAGGCCGATAAACAGAGGAAGAAAAACGAGGTAAGGACTCAGAGCAAAGTACGACGCTGCACCCTCTTTTGCCCGAGGAAAAATCATTGAACATCAAATGAGGACTTGAAAGCAGAAAAAACAAAGAACCGACCAATGCTTATTGATTTGTTAGAAGGGAATGAATTCAAGCCCATGGTCACTCAAGACATAACACTAAGGGAATATCGAGACAACATACTGAAGGATCATGATTATTGTTGTCATTCAAACGGAAAACGTCCAAATGAAATGGGGGATGCAGATAGTAGTATTGATATTCCTTGCAAAATCATTTAAAGGGAAAGCGTTATTGAGCCAATCGATACAAATTTTAACAATCGATTTTGCTTGCAATTGTCTCATTGTGAAGCTGTCAAAATTGATGCTCCTGACAGTGAGCGATCTGTTACTGAAGATGACAACCAAGAATGTGCAGAATCCCTTCCGCCCGAGAACGCTTGTTGTTGTTTAATTTGACTTTTGGGTTAAATTTCCTCAAACCGGTTTATTTCTTTTAAACCAGTTTGTTTTTTGTTTTTTTTTGTTTTTTCAAACCAGTTCACGTATTGAACTGGGGTGCAGGGATGGCGCAGTGTTGAGAGCACTTGCCTCTCACCAATGTGGTTTAGAAGTGCCTTTGAATGATTAGCTTCAAACAGAAAGTGTTGATCATGGTCACGATAATGCATTTAGACCTAAGCACTGCGTCAGTTTGAGTTTAGGGTTGTCAATATGAAATTGAAGTTTGTTTTCAGAAGGTTAGGGTTAGGGTCATAAAATGGGTTGGTATTTAGGCCTAGTAAGCGGATTTTTGACTGGTTAACCAAGTAATGCGGTTTGGGTAACAGACACCGTCCAGTAAAGTAACCAATTGTATAGATTCATTTTATGTTTCAAATTTAATCTGAATACAAGTAATAAAGATGCAGTCAAAACAAAGTGTTGTTACTTCATTTATTTGCAAACTGAATATTGTTAGCTTGCTTGCAAGCAGCCGTGAACGAAATTTCTTTGCAATAATGGAGTGTCACATTCCTCGAAGTGCAAGCATATAATCTTAATGCTTCCTTGTAGAGTAACTATTTTAGCGTAGTCTTTCCTAATCTCCATTATTTTGCCCAACAGCATATTCGGGTGTACAGGACTCGTTTTCTCTACCCTGTCTATTTTGATTGCAACCATGTCATTGATCTTGAAAGGTGCTTTCCTTGACTGTCTGGTTTGTCTGGGTAAACAAGGACTGCTTTGGAATGTGCACTACGTTGCGACTATAGTACTAAGAAAACAGATAAATTTTTAGAGCGTAATTATAAGATCTAAAAGATCTTCTTGTCTCTGTGTCAAATGTGCAGTTTCAAGGGTTAAACTTGAGTCGAAAATATAAACAGAGTTTAGCGGTGTTTGAAACGTCATTTCAATGACAAATTAAAGAATACATGGGCAAAACAGATATCTACAGGGAGAAAATGACTTCTAGAAAGTTCTGAAGGTAAACTGATTTTTAAAATTCGCGGTTTCAGTCAGGCTTTGTCAAAATAAGTGGCTTCCAAGACAATGACAACGACAAACAATTTACTAGCACCATCAAATAAAATGAGAAGAGTGGTAGGTACAGGTTACCTGGAATAAGGAACCTTACAGAGTTTAGTGCTACTTCGAAAAATTATTGTCTCATCCATTTTGAATTTCAGGGGTGTAGAGAAAGATGACTCTGAATTTATAGACATCAGCATTGGAGAGTATTGGCTTGAAATCTCGCTGCGCATGGCGTTTTATCAGGCTGGATTTGCCAAACACTATGGTAATAGTGACCTCAAGCTTCTCCCATGTCCTCTTGGAACCTTTGTTAATATTTCTAACACCAGTTCTCGGTGCATAGACTGCCCGGCAGGTAAGCTTGGATATGTATCACGCATTAAATTAGCTTATTCATAGATTAATTTCCATGTGGTTAGTGTGTTAAAAAAACATTACAAAAATCAAATACGAACAACCGATTTAATTAATGTGCGAGAGTTGTGCCTTGAATGTACAATGTGTAATCATGAATTTAATATTAATTTTATCGAAGTTCCCAAACGAGAAGTTACTAATGAGCGTGTTTAAAACCTTCAGTCATGACCTTAAAATTCGCTTGATTAATGGTGCACTACTAAGTTCCCCGTACGATTAATGATTATCCCCCATTTTCCCTCGGGTCTGATCTTATGCTTGATACTGTTTGTGTGGGCACTGGGTTACTGTAACCTGTATACTCATGATTTCAAGAAGCCATTAATTGATCCTCACTCTCCTGATGGGCTTCCCTGTTCTGAGTAACAGACCCCGTGTAGAAACTCTACATGGCACTCCAATCTTAACAACTTTATCCACTTGCCCAAATCATCATCCACGGTGGTACACTTATATTACTATTATTATTACTATGTCCAATATTGAAAACACAGATCTGACATAAGAATCTGGGATGTCTCGCTTGGAAGCAGGCGACAACAAGTACCCAAAGGTTTCAAGAAGTGCCGACTCTTGTGTCTTATAAAGACCACTTTCATCAGGATACGTGCCGTACCCAACAATGCTGTGACCAACACTTTCCACTTTTTTCCAGAGCACATTCCATAAATGGGCGAGTCCGCACTTTTATTCATATGATACTCGTTGTAAGTACACAAATCAGTCCCTTAGTGCAACCCTTCAGATCACCTTTCCTTAGCCACTGCCAAGATTTGGCAAGATCCGCCTCCTCCATTTCCTTGAGATATTGACAATGTAAGAGCCTTTATTTCTCCCCGGTTTGCTCCCTTTTAAACTGCTCCAGCTCTACAACGTCATTAAGTTTAAAATTTCCGTGAACCTTCACCATTTCAAGCATCTCTTCAGTGCTTATATTTATATACCAAGCAAGACTATTTTCTTCAGCCCTAACACAGCTCTCAACACTTGTATAAGTCCTTTTCACCTTCCTTCCTGCTTACAAACAGCCTTAGGGTTCAATTCTTTGTTCATAGTCATCAACTTGCGTGTGCGCTGATCCAAGCTCTTCAGTTTGTTATTTCTTCGTGCAATAATACCACCACCGTACCTAATAAGTGACGTTGCCTAAGTGTTGATCGCTTTGATCTTATTGAGACCATTATGTTTGGAATGAAGCACAAGGCGATTTCTTCTCAAATACTCTTTTGGAAAAGCTTCTTTGGTCTTATCTTCCATGATCTTGTTATATTCAACAGTTCCCATGTATTTATAGCTTTCTTCACCTATCTCCTTGACAACCTGACCATCACTTAACTTAATTCCCTCTCTTTTAACAACCTTTTTAAACACTAACACACAACACTTCATGATCCCATAGTCCAAGTCAATGTCCTTAATAATTGCATGGACTGTTGACAGGAGGTTATCCGTAAACAACAAATTGTTTACTTTGATGTTCCCAATTGTGTACCTTGCCTTCACTGGCTCAAGGACTCTAGACAATGAAATTATGCGTTTTTTGCTATTATTATTATTATTATTATTATTATTATTATTATTATTATTATTACTATTATTATCTATTTTATCACAGTCTTTGCTGGTGTTTTTGTGTGCGTCAGCCGGGCCCAAACCATGCACCTGGGGCATCAGTCATGCAAGTCAATTATTTTGGTTCATAAACTAAGGACCTTTCTGAGGATTCGCGCAGATCCCAGCATGCAGATATTTTGAATCTCTGTCACAGTTGCTCTCTCTGATACTTTCCTCATGTTTTCTACCACCCCCTTATTTACTGTACCAAGTGCACGAACAACCACAGGGATCACTGCGGTTTTCATTTGCCACATTCCTTGTATTTCTAGCTCAAGGTCTTTGTACATGTACTTGCTTTTCTTTTCGACCTCCTTCAGTTCGATGTTTCTATCTGATGGGACAGTCATGTCAATCAGGTTGCAGGTGGAACGCACTGAATCTTTGACGATGATGTCTTGTTTATTTGCTGTTATAGTTCTATCAGTATTGACTGGCATGTCCCACATGATGGTGATGTTGTTGTCTTTATTGTGCGCCACAGTCTCTGGCTCGTGTTGGTACCATTTGTCTGTTATCTTGATATCATGATCTTTACGGATGCTCCAATGCAGATATGCTGCAGCATTATTGTGCCTGGAGATGTACTTTTTTCTGGCTAATACCTCACATCCAGATACAATTTGGTCCACTGTCTCTTCATGTTGTGAATACATTCTGCATGTGCTCTCCACTTGCTGGCCACAGATTACTTTCTGGTAGTTTCTGGTGTTTGTTGCCTGGTCTTGAGCTGCCACAAGTGGTTCCAATTGTTTCTCCTTTCAGATTACTTGACAACCAATTGTTGGTGGTGACTTTGTCTACATGAGGCTTCTCTAGGAGCTTTGGATACTGGCCATGCAATGCTTTGTTTTTCCACTTTTCTTCTTTCATTGATTTCATCTTAAACTTAAACAAGTGTTTCAGGGCTTTAGCATTTTCTGAGGCTCATTTATCTTCTCTGTTCTCAATCTCTGGCATTGTTAATTCCCTTTTGAACCTATTAGCATTCTTGGTTATTGAATTTTTGGCTTTAGATTGTTCATGTTGAAGCACCTGCTTTGGAGATTGCCCTTCTTTGCGCTTCAGATGGTGATCGAGCCCTATTGTTGCTGTTTTGAATGCTGTTTCTACGTTAATCAGGCCCCTTCCTCCATCTTTTCTTGGGATGTATAGCCCACCCACATCTGCTTTAGGATGCAACATCTTCTGCATGTCCAATAGTTTGCGTGTTTTTGTGTCAATGTTCTTCAGTTCTGAGATTTTCCAGTCAGTGATTCCAAAACTATATTGCACAACTTGGACTGCAAGACTATTGATAGCTTCTATTTTGTTTCTTCCATTGAGCTCTGTTCTTAATATCAATCTTACTCTCCTATTGGATTCTTTTCTTATCTTCTCTTTCATTTTGTAATGCTGGATACCATCACTTCCATCTACACCCAGGTATTTGTTTTTCTGTGTCATCATCTATGACTATGTTTCCAGCGTTTATTATTATTATTATTATTATTATTATTATTATTATTATTATTATTATTATTTTATTATTATTATTATTATTATTATTATTATTATTATTATTATTAATTAGTGTTTGCTAACAATCCAGTAGGACCGGCGCGTGTCCAAACCATTCGGCGTGTTTCAACCTGTAGATCCTTGCATTTGGACATTTTAAAAGAACTTCAATGATGTGTTTTTGTGTGATGGTATCGCCATATTGTTAAATAAACAGCTCCTGTTCTTTAGACGCACACTTAAAGCCAGCCGCTCCTCTTGTTGGAGGCTTTCAAGAACCCCTAAGAACTTATACTGCTTTCCATCCTCCAAGTTGGGTATCCTAACTGACCCATGAGGCCGTTCTCTTGGTAGATCATGTACCTGCACTCCTCTCTTTACGTGGACAACCGAACATTTCTTAGGATTCCACTGGAGACCTACCCTCTCCATGGCTGATCTTCTTGTTTCCATAACACGGTTTAATCTGGTCTATGAAGCTGCAAAAAGTTTAATATCGTCAATATATAAGAGATTCGTGACCTTTGAGTCAATGGGCTTCGAAAGTTTGTATCCTTCAGCAGCTTTTATTTTCCAAGCTATCGGATTCAAACAAACTGTGAACTGCCTTGGACATAAAGTGTCCCCCTGTTGTAAACCCTAGTTGAATCTTATTGGCTCAGAGGTCTCCCGTCCTTGCCTTGTGGTCACCACTATCCTTGTATTCCAACTCCTACATAACTTGCCGATGGTCTCACCCAACCAGGTGGGAAACCTATGGTGGACCAGCCAGTCGTTGTCCACAGACTCGTTTGCTTTCTTTATTATTATTATTATTATTATTATTATTATTATTATTATTATTATTATTATTATTCATTGATGAGAAACCACTGCATCCAAAAAAAAAAACTTCTGCTGGACAGCCGCTATGTCCTATCTAAACTGTCCTGGCATTTTACTGTAGCTGACATATCAAAAACCTGGATAATAACAAATCTTGATTCAATAGTGAATGGCTATATTCGAAAATGGCTTGAAATTCCGATATCTGGTACACTGAGTAATGTTTTTCTAGAACGCAATAAATTTGGCCTTAATATTTGTCCTCCTTCAGTTAAATTCACTCAGTGCAAAACAGTTCTCCGCAATTCCTTAAAAGAGTCACGGAATAATTCCCTAAAAGATCTCTGGAAGTCGTCAAGCAGTCACACCAATATTCAATACGATGTGTTCAAATCCACCAAGGAAGTTCTTAAAGACTTCCGTTCTAATCAAGAAGACAAACTGCAACACCACTTAACATCTAAAGGTTTCATTTTTACAAATGTTATCAAGCACTCATTGTCATCTGTTAACTCTATTTGGTCGTCCTCCCAGTCTCATCTACCCAAGAACATCTACAATTTTACCATTCGCTTCATCAACAACTCCCTTCCTACACGTAATAATATGACAAGATGGGGATTATCACAAAGTCCTGATTGCTCCTTTTGCCTTAACCCTGAACCGCTTCAACTGGAGATACGACTCAATTCTCAACTTCATTGCCAACTCACTTCAACCTGTAATTAATGATCGCTCTTCACTCTATGCTGATGTCAATGGCTTTCCGAGTCCTTCAATTATAACTGGTGAAAATTATCGTCCAGATCTTCTTTTCCTAATACAGTCCAAGTGCCTATATATTCTAGAACTAACGGTTGGTTTCGAATCTAACCTTAAAAACAATGCAGTACGCAAAAAAGAAAAATACATGAACGTGGTCAAAGACATGAGAAGTAACTACAGATGTGTTAAATTTGTAAACCTTTCCATGAGCTCCCTTGGTGTTTTCTCCAACGAATGCTCTACGTTCTTAGAAATGATGAATGACATTGGCATTGACAAAACGCAACAACACTATATAATCAAAAAAATGATAAGTCTAGCCATTAGAACAACATATTTTATATTCTGTCGTAGAAATAAGACTTGGGATAGCCCAGACTTAATAAAACTTTAGTATATACATATATTTTTTTTCTATTAATTTGTAAATATAGTATACAAGTATATCACTCAATTTCAAGTAGCCAGTTGTTAATTGCCTGTACGTAGAGAGATTTACAACTGTATTCGAAGACAAATAAAGTTTCCATTAATATCATTATTATTATTATTATTATTATTATTATTATTATTATTATTTCTCAGTTGATAAACGTATGGATGCTAAAATAGAATAACATAGGGCGCACAGCGTAACCTATGCAGTCTGAACCTAAATTAATTGAATTAAATAACGTACGATAAAAGATATAAATCTAATAAACAATCTAAAGTTCTCCGATACTAAAGCTATATTGACCTCCTATGCTATTCCCACAGGGAAAGTCAGGTAACGGTGGCTTTAGAATTTCTCACTATGTTGAGAGAACTCGAGATGGTAGCCCTCTGCATCCTTCTCAATACTTCATATCCCCGGCTGCCAAAGAGCTTCCTCATTGTTACGTCTAGATCCCTTGACCCATACCCCTAGCACGTCAATGATGATGTTACATTGTTCAACGTCATAGGCAGTGTACTGCTTTTTCAGTTCGAATCGCAAAGGCCCGTACTTAGCCGTCTTCTCCTCGGACTTCTTTTCCCAATTCTGTATCCAAGGACAGGACATCTCTACAGCCCACACATTTTCAGACTTGCCCTCCACAAATCGAGCGTTCCCCATAAGAGCGGGTCATAATAAATTACTAGGGGTTCTTAGCGTTCATTCCCTGCTGCTGACATGTCTAGCACTCTCGTCAGTATCCTAGCAGTGCTGTGTAGTGTTGTCCTCTGCACAAATGCCTATTTTTACTTTAATTCCTAGCCTGTCTATCCAAATTACCTAAATCTTTTGTGACAAAACCAAGAGCACCCACCACAACAAGACGGACAAGCACCTTTCTCTTACTGTTATTATCCTCTTTTCCCACGATAATCTTACACTGCTATTTCCTCCATAGGAGCGGGTCATAACAAATGACCAAGGGCCGGTACCCTGGGTTCACTCCCCAATGTTGTCATGTCTAACACTCGCGTCAGTATCCAATGCCTAGCAGTGTTGTCTTCTGCAGAAATGCTGTGCTTACTGTAATACCTAGCCGGTCTATCCATTTACCTAAATCTTTTGTGACACAGCCAAGCACACCCACCACAACGGGAATGACAAGCACCTTTCTCATGTCCCACAATCTTCTAAACACCCGTTCTAGATCTTGATATTTTAAAAATACTTTTTGTGCTCCTTTATCATCAATGATGGAATCACCAGGGACTGTAATATCAATGATCTTACAGACCTTTTTCTTCTTCTCAATCGCTACAATGTCTGGTCTATGTGGTCAAACTGTATTGCTACATCCCATAAAATCTTTACTTCATTATTTCAAGAACTCTCTCCAGTTCTTGGTTATAGCACGTATCATTTCCTTTTAGATTATGCTTGGCACACAGCTTTCAATGGATAATTTTTGCAATTATCATTATTATTGTTATTATTATCATCATCATCATCATTATCATCATCATCATCGTCCTCATCCTCGTCTTCGTCGTTTTCGTCTTCGTCGTCGTCGTCCCTGATAAGTGTTTCCTAATAATCCAGTAGGACTGGGTCCAAACCATGGTCACAGGGCACCTCGGGGTGGGGTAGCTCTATTGCAGCGATATATTACCTTCTTTAGAATATGCAATGAACCTAATAAAGTGATCTTTTGCAACTTCATGATGGCTATTGAGCCAGAGATTTTTGCAGTGTACTTTTCCTCTCCTTTTTTTTACAGTTGCGAGTGATTATAACTGGGATTGTTTCAGGTTTCCATTGCCACTTTCAGCTTGTGTCAATCTCTAGGTCCTTGTTTTTCGACCTTTGCAAATGAACTTCAATGATGTGTTTTGCCCTGATGGTATTGCCATATTCGTAAATAAACAGCTCCTTGTTTTGTGGTCTTTAATCACCAAATCTGTTCTATTAGTTTAAATATCTCTGTCTGTATGAATGGGCATATCCCGCAGTATCGTGACATCGCCATCCTCAGTGTTTCTGATTTGTGGTCACACCATTTTGTTGTTACAGCTTTTCTAGTGTATAAGCAGTTCCAAGGAGAACGATCTCCCGAATCTCTTCTATTCAGATGTTCCCATATTTTCTCAACTTTTACCGGTATCGGTATGTCCCAGAATATAGGGGCTACTTCGTTTTTGGTCACTGTTAGTGGTAAATGTGTGCAATATTTGATTTGCACCTTGATGTTGTAGTGCTTTCAGATCACCCGATGGAGATACAGACCACTTCCATAAATGGCGACTACCTCCCCTCATTTTGAAACAAATATCCTGTGAAATTTGCTCGTCGTAGCGAGGCTAGAAAGGCTAATTAATATTAAACCAGAAGAAACTTTTATGTGGTCTGCATTATGAAAGAGGTCGCCGTATTATTTGTTATGTTTTTGTATGTACTCTATGTTGGCGAGTTTCGCAGATCCTGAGACAATGCGCAGTCCACTTTCTCTTGATACTAATTCCAGATACTTCACGTTGTATTAGTGCCGTCTTTCAGGATCTTATTTCGCTAATAATTTGTATTAAGGTATTGATCGTAAGAGCAATGATAATGGTAATGATGATACCTTTATTATTATTATTATTATTATTATTATTATTATCAATAGTAGTTATTTAGAAGTAGCAGTATGTTTTTATGTTGCTTTGTTCTCTCATTACGTATATTTCTCTATACGAAAGGGTACATATACCATGATATATTTTAATGCTCCACAGGTGGTTATTACTCAGACAATATGGCTTTTGTCAGTGGCAGTTGCCGGAGGTGTCCAAATGGCACTTTCGTCCACAAAAATAAAGCACCTGGAAAAAGTGTTTTTGAATGCAAGTCTTGTCCTGACGGTAAGATACTAGAATATAATTACACGTAAACTAACTCCTGCAATGTAGGCAAAAGTGAACAATGCAAAATCCTTTTAATTTAGCATGAGGAAACTTCCAGTTACAGAACAGGTTTAGTTAAGAAGCTTTTGTCAATTATAGCACTTTTATCAAATCAAGAAGACTATGGTAATGGTAATGAATTTATATAGCGCATTTTCTATTAACATATTCAAATGCGCTTTACAAGCAAGTGACCGATGGGTGAGATCGGACATCAGCATATACAAATTAAAGAAGAGCTTTTTTCGTCAAACGTTGACGTTTTAATTTCCTCTCACAAAAGGTGCTTACTAGTTCATCGTTCAAGATTCAAGGACGTGAAGAGAAAAAGTGAAATTACACGTATCTTTGAAAAAGCCTATGTACGTAAAAAATGTACACAATGGTGTGTATTACAGCCAACATTCGTATGACTTTGGCATTGCTAATAACTCTTAAAGTCTTAGAGTTAAAAACCTTCCGAAGACATCAAAGGATGCATATGTTACTCAAGGCTATGCACAAGCTGTAATATGGAGCGAAGGGTTCTAATGTAAGCTTTTTTCTTAGCAAGAGAAAATGGGATTGACGCAAAGGTTGTGGTTAGAGGGCTGGTCACTGGCAAGAACCAAAAAATTTCGTCTACGTTTAATTTAATCCACTAATGATAGGTTCTTATATATGTTCTTCATTATTTCCATTTCACTTTTAATTGTCTTTCCGTTGTTTTGGATATAGTTGTTTGGCTTTCCCATCCCTCCGCATTACTATGTACTCCACAGCCAGTAGGTTTTTTTTATGTTTTGCTGTGTTTTGCGCTGTATCTCTGTTTGTGGTTATTTTTTCATGTTTCAGTGTCTGTTTTTCTGGCTAGCGTTCTCATTTTTATTCACGTCTGTAGGATGCTTCGTTTTTTCTTTGCATATGAAATCCACTTTGGCACACCTTTCCTTTAACGACTTACTCAACGCATGAATTAATAATTTGTTCTTTGAATGCAAGGGATTTTTTCTAAAACGCTGAAAAGGAGTGAAATCTTTCGATGGTTAAAAATGAATACATGCGCAATTAGCCTTTTACAAGAGGTTCATTATACTAAAGATAAAAAAACGTTATGAACCACAAAATGTGGGTATCCTGCTATGTTCAGCGGCTTCTCTAGCTCTAGTGTTGGGTCTGGGTATGTTGCCGCTAAAGTCCATTCTCAGGTTAAATCCATTTTTCCTTCAAAAAAAATAAAAGGATAATTAATGATAGACTGGGATAACTTTTGCAAAAGTGAATTTGTGTAGGCAAGTTCAAGGAAAAGTTGATAAACACACTTTTCCTCATGAAAATTATACGCTGAACACGAACAATTCCTCACCAAGCTTGAATATGCCATTTTGACCTTCAAATCAGCCAATTACATAATCATACATATTTAAAGACAAAAGTGAGGCTACAAGTTGTGTCACGTTACAGAACACTCTAAAGAGGTTTACACTTCATTTAAATCCACAAGTAATATAGGTAGCATGTCTGTAATGTGTTTGGTGGGTACTGCATGGTAATTACGTGATTTTTTAGTTTCACGTGACTATTGAAAATTACAATTTTCCCGGCCTGATTACGCGGGGAGAAGTGCACACGGTTGAACAGTTCATAAACGAACTTGAAGTTATCTTAAGACGTATAATAGGGATTGTCGTTTACTTGAGTTTGGAATATTGACCAATCATCTTAAAAACAAGCTAGATATCTTTTGCATCGAAGAGAAAAAAGTCTTGAAAAAAAATTCTTGAAATCGGAGACATTTGTGGGGCGCCTGATCTAAGCATCTTCAGAAACACTGGGGCACCAACAGGACATTCTTAGTATTTGACTGAGTTGTGCTCTTCCTACAGGAGCAAAAACCAGATATTTTATCAGTTATTTGAACCATACTATGTGAAAAAAGATACTGAGAGATGCTAAAATATTTAACTGTGCTGTACCATTCACTTTTCTTGGTTTTCAACCTCTCAATTAACATCATTTGTGCAGTGGCTGTCTTCACTACTTCTGCATTTACATGCTTTTGTGCATGGCAGTCCTACATTCTGGCAGCTACACCTCTTTGATTTGAATCCACAGCTATTGGGTACGGATGCAAGAGACATCAACTTGGGTACCATCTTGGAATCATGATTTAGTTTTGTCTAACCCATAGTCTATGGAAGTGGGAGGGTGGGGTTTTTGTTTCCATACCATTGCTTGGATGTGTTGCACCTCTAATATGCCATCGCGCTGCATCACTCGTCAAGGCAGAGCTTCTAGTGAGCGGCATCTAACAAACAACGTTTCGCGCGCTTCATTGAAGTTCCCGCCATCTATAACGTTACATGAGGATAAACGTTCCTGCGGAATCCGTTTGGGAATGATCCAAGTCACCATTTCCTTGCTAGATTTTCCAGTTGCATGTGTTGTTGTACAAATGTCTTCCATGCCGTTGTTTTTTTACAGCCAGCGAAGAAGGACACTGGAACACTTTGACTGCATTTTGAATCCTCCACCAACAATGACGGTCTTATTGACTGGAGCTCCTGCGATAAACTTTTCTGACATAAGGCCCGCTAGATCTGCCTTGTTTTAACCAAGAGCCAAAAATGCTGACCAGGACTAAGGAAGAGGTACTGAGACAACTTCAATAACTCTTCAAATGGGTGTGTGACCCATTTAACGCTTCTTTCCAGATGGGCACTTGATTGACGTTTCCCTTTATCTGTGAAATATTATATCAATACGATCAAACTCCTTTCCAGAAACAAACAAACACCGCTTTCACAAATTTATCCACGAGGTCGTCGAATGTCTTGCACTCTGAAGGGCTTCACAGTACCATGAATAATACTTGACCATCAACTACCAGGGTCGATCGTCCAATGATTGGTAAGAACACAGGACGTTCTGTGCCACTTGACAATAGCACCATCATCAGGGAAGTATTGTTTGTATTGTTGTTTGTTCATTGACATTGAAAACATCTGCCTGGCGCAGCAGCTCAATCACTTTCCTCTCGTCGGCATTATCCCGCAGTTTCCTTGACGGGTCAGACTCGTAGCATATTATCTAATCATTCGTAGTAACAAGAAGATGGTTCATCTTCCTTGTTAATTCAGTAATGTGTGCCCGAAGGGTACACGAGAGATTCTATCTCCAGAGCGCTGCTGTCATCCTTGTAATACCAACCATTTCTTTTCCTCTCTTCCCGGTACCAATATGTCACTCATGACCTTGATCGCGATCGACCTGATATCCATACTGAGTGTGGAACAGACTAGGGGCAGATCTTTTAAAACTCATTCCTTCTTCCATTATTTTTAACTGTGTGATCTGTGACAAAATCTGCCATAGTCACACAGACAACTAGCTTGAGTATTAGCGGCCAGGCAACTTTAACTATCTGACTAGGCTTCCTGTGTAGGAAATGTAATTTGACAGCAAAAGCTCTTAATTTAAAATTGAGAATTTTGAATGAAACAATTCCCGATAAAAACTTTGTGATTCTCTTACTGTTATATTCTCTGTGCCTTATCTTATTTTTTTTTTAAGTTCATACTCGAGTCGATTGCGATAACATTATTCCAACATGAATCGCTGAATTCCGTTCCTATCAGTTAAAACTGATTTTTCAGTTAAAACTCAAAATCAAGCTTGGTAAACATTATTTTCGTGCTCAGCACGTAATTTTAATCTAAAAAAGCATGTTTAGGAACTCTCCCTTGAGTTTGTCGACATTTGTTTAAAACACCAGGCTTACTAGAAATTTTTCCCTGTCTATGATTGGTGATCCTCATTTTACCTAGGTTGAATACGCACTCAGGTGAATCGAAGAAACTTTTTTAGAGCCTAAAGGAAGCCTAAAGAAAAAAAAAAGGGTCAGATTAGGATTAGTTTTGGATATTATACGTGGATATCAATTGACTTATTATGACTTATTATAGCGATACTCACCGTTACGTCACCTATTGTCATTAATGTGTCAACCAGAGATATATTGGCTTTTGATACAAAGGATTATTTTTTTACTGTGGTTGGCAAAATTTAAATAACAAACGAATTGTTTATAAAAAGTGAAGTCTCCTATACAAAAGTAAGTTCTAGTACCGGTAAGTGCATAGTACAGTTCTCTCTTCCCTTACTATGTTGTAATGTTGAGACTGAAAAGATGAGTGTATGAATTCAGAAACCGATAAGATGATACAAAACATTAGGAAGATGTGTTGAGATGATCAAGGCAGAGCTTGAATGAAGACGGTTTGGGGGATAGATAGCTACTTCTTTAAACTAGGTAGAGTGCATATTCAACTTAGGTAAAACGAGGATCACCAATTTAACCTACAATCCTGGCCATAAAGTGTTGGGACACCTCCCGTGTACACTCTAAAACCCACGATTTCGACTACGGCCTTGACACTTAAAAAGACATCGATAGAAGCAAGGAAAATTGACCCCCCCCCCCCCTCCCCCTAGCAATGTTGAAAGAAAATGAAGCTATTCTGAAAACCAGGTCGGATGTGGTTAAAAAGGAAAAAGGCAAAATAGAAAGTGGTTAGACAGGATTTTTGGAACCGAACTTAATTGCTGAAAAATCATTATTATTGGAATAAGACGTGAATATCTATCTTATCGTCACTTTAGTTGAAGAACGTCGTTCTTGGAGGCGAACATTTCTTGAAACGTGGCTATTCTGAAGCTATTGTGAAGGTTTTCTCCTTTAAGATTTTCATCAACATTGACATGGGGGAGGGGGCACAGGCGTGTTTACACGGTCTTGGTCTTAATTAAGAGAGGCTGCCTGTGAAGTCATCTGCTGTGAACTGTCCCAACACTTGTGACCAGGATTGTCTGAAAAGGAGTTGTTTTACAAATGTTTGCAAACAGCAAGAAAAACTGGACGATGATGCTCTATTTATGAAGGATAATTGATAACATTTTTTTTTCTTCACTGATTAACGTAGAAAGAGGCCTGTGCCTCGCTCATGCAAAAAATGCAAAAAAATGACGCGCGCGTAATTAATGTTGCAAACGTTGAGAAAGGTTTTAGACAGAAATTTTGTGTTCGCCACGCCAAAAAGGCGTTTTCCTACGTGCTTTTTTGACGTTTCAAAGGAGGAGATGGTTTTTTAGGGAAAAAAAATTTCACCAACTGATGCTAACGTGCGCCTCTGATAATATCAGAAGTTATCCTTCGGAAGAATTGCAGGTGAATGTGGCTTATGGAAGTCTACCGTAGCGAGATTGTGTAGCGGTAGGAATCATTCTGCACGTACAGGAAGGTCAGTGAAACCTGAAAGCAAAGGACGGCCCAGGAAAATATCAAAGCGCAGAATGCGCAAACTTTTAGGAACATTGAGAAGAAGATTTTCAAGATGCTTCAATTAAAATTGTTGTACTTACTGGCAAGCTCGAAAAAAAGGGTTAATCACTGAAAACCACTTCAAAGTGCACCTACATTTGAACTATTAAATTCTAAATTTAATTACCTAAACGTGTTTCTGTAAATGATTCAGGAAAATAATTGCGATTGTGAATGACAGAATAGAAGCCTCTAAATGGCACCGCACCTTACTACAGTACAGTTCGTGAATTTGTAATTGCGTACATGTTAAATAAAAATAGTACAATTTCCTGTCCCGGCCTTTAATCTCCGCCAGTCAGAAGCTCGCCCTCACAAATCGGTCGGGCATCGAAGGTATTCTTTGACCAGGCCTGTTCGAAGTTTACAGTGCTTTTAAGGCAGGGAACATCCAAGATTTCGACAACGAAAAGTGTTCGAGAAGCTGGAGAATGGGGATTGTGTCGTTTTGTACCACCTAAGTTCGGAAACTTCACTGATTTTCCAATTGGTGCCAAGGTCAAAATACGACTTTCAAATCCACTCCTATTGCAATTTCTCCTCAGACCTCGCTGATGTAAGAAAGAGCAAGTGAAATTCCTCAAGATCAATTGAAATTGCTGCTGAGTTTATTGGTGGCAAAACGAGGGGGGCCGATGAGGTCGACTGAGAGCTGAAGCAGCCGAAGATTTTGCAGTGATTTTGTTGACGATTCGCCGGTTGAATTCAAACTCACATTGATCATTTAACCACACACTCAAGCTCGTATCATCTGGAAACTTCGCACAGACGTTTAAAGCATTGTTATGTAATTACTGTTTTGTTAAAATCAGTGGGATGTTTAATGCTATTTCCTTGCAACTATTAACTTCGCATATTTTTACATGAGCTACGATTCCTTTGTTCTTTTCGGGGGGAATATATGACATAACCCCCAAATCAACTGTCTGAAAAGCTGGGTGCCGCTTTGATTGTTTGAAGGGAAGAGCGGGAATAATGAACAGCTAATTTAAATGCGAGGGGATTATGTGTTAATATGCAAAGGAGATAAGTGACTTATATTAATACATAGTCCCCTCGCATTTAAATTAGCTTTTCATACAATTGCTAAAATTGAACTGAGCAGTGTTTTCTTTTGGGGCACGTTCGCGGATTTGCACAGTGTCTTTAAAATTCCACTGTTTGGACAGCTAAAGCTAATAGTTTAAAGTGACGTTTTCGTCGCCGTAGCCTTCTTGGTTTCGTAAACTCCCTTATGTCTCCTTTTGTAGTTTGTGTAGCCATAATTCTCTTGTGGATTATATTGGCTACTCAAACTGCTTGCTGTAGATGTGCTTCATTTTGCTGATCATTCGCAATTGGGTCTCTGAGCGAGTTCCTCTTCACAACCTTGGGAACTGGGTGAAGTTATAGCAACATGAGAGAAACGAATATTCCTGCTTGGGCTGATTGAATGATTCGCCTATAGACCAAGATCCTCGATACTTTCAGTGGCCATTGTCTCGCTCAGATTTACTCGCGTTTCATCATTAATATTTTGCCACAGGTGTTCATTCCCCCTCGAAAACGGAATAGATCAAAAGCTGTCCTCTCTCTTCTTGATTTATAAAACAAGCATCTTAACTTGCAAAACATAGAGCTTGACATTCGAGGCGCGGTCCTTGAATATATGAATTGTACAACAAGAGAGGTGACATAAATTGCTGGGAATGTGATTTGGTCAACAAACAAATTGATGCTAATTGTTAGCGACTTGACTGTAAATTGTGAGACTTGTTTTATTTATTAGCGGATTTGATATTTTGTCACAGACGGCGTAGCATAGGTGCATCTGATGTTGCAAAAAATGGAGTGTCTTTCGTAAGCTCTAAATCGCGGGTCGATGAATTCTTTGGAAGAAGCGGGTGTACAGACGGAAACTTGGAAGAGTCAATTAGACTATAAATTATGAGATAAACCGTCCGTTGCCTCTCACATTGCAGCTCGTTCATCCTTGTTTTCACTCCCAGACAAATCAAGTCACGTTTTATTGTGATATACGCTTAGCCTTTGTGAAAAAAGATCACCAGCTAGTTTACAGGTATAACACAAAAAATAATAAACTAAAGTTGAGAAATAAAATACCTTCAACAAGTAGCTAAAAAGATATGTTTAAAATTTAAAATTGAAATCTATTTACAGGACTAGATATAACTAAGACTAATTAATAATTACAAGATATTTATTTACGATTGTATCAAACCTGACAAATCTAATTTTCTAGTAGTATTTTTAACAACCTTAAAAGACCGAATAGTTCTGAAAAAGTCAGGTCTTGAGTTCCATAATTTTGGTACCGTGAACCTTCTCCATTTTTAACATAGATACATAGATATAGATAGATAGATAGATAGATAGATAGATAGATAGATAGATAGATAGATAGATAGATAGTTTTATTGAAATTACCCTTGCAGCCCGAGGGCTGAATTACGATAATTTTTACAAATATAAAAGATTAATTAATTGTAACCATAAATTATATAAAGATAAATTAAGAAAGTTATTTGATAAGAATTTAACAATACTAAAGCTATTATTATGTAAACACAAAATTACAATTAAGAAAACAGCTGAAATTATTCAAAATCAGATCATTTAATATATATGAGTTGTAAAAAAACATGTTATCGTCAATGGCTTACAATAAAACTGTCTCTGAAACGATTGGTTTTAAAACGCGGGACTTGGAACTTGCGATTTTTCCGTGTACGCAAAGTGCAAGAGTAGGGTGGCGGAAGGAGTGAATGAAGCTTGTGATTATTGTTATTACATATGCCTTGAAACAT
>NW_027179781.1:42500-57500 GCF_036669935.1 Montipora foliosa
TCACCCTTTCCGGACTTAATTACTTATAGAAATGTGGGTTTGAATATCTCGTTTTAAAGGTCATAAAATAGGCTTTTCAGTCAAAAAAATAATGCATGAAAACCAAGGACTTTACAGAAAGATAACCGTAAGTACAAAAATTTGCAAAAAATATTGTTCTAGTAAAAAAAGTTTAAAAAGTGATATATATTGTTAAATTAACTGATATTTCCACCAAATTTGGCTAAGAAAGAAGAATTCGTGAACTTTTTAGAATTTGAAAAAATTATGTTCGTGAATGCCTGTGACTTCTCCATGAGGACAAACAAAGGGGATTGTGTTTTGCATAATTAATTACGCTTCGGACTTCGATACGCAAAAAAAGTATGAATAGATCGTTCAAAACCTTTTTTAACCCAAATTTCCGAATAGTATGAGGTTTTCATTCATGAGAGGTTAATTTGATAATAATCTAACGCAATTTTTCAATGCGAAAAAGACGGCCAGGAAGTAGTTCGTGGCATTTGAAAAAAACACGTTCTCTAAATGGCTCATACACAAGTGTTTATCTTCATCACTAACCTCAATTACTCGATGTTATTTTCCAGCTGCCTCTAAAATTGCTTGAAATTGTCTTCCTGATATTTTTCCCATCCTTCAGCAGAGGTTTTTTCCTTGAAAATGTTTTTCGAACAGACCATAAAAAGCAATTATGTTTGCACTACGAACCACATAAGGCCCTTCACCGAGGCCGCCATTTTTATACCGAGCTCTAAACTTTAGCCCGCGATATGGTCACGTGATATTGGTCGCATTCGCATACACAAAGGGGTGGAGGTACGGACGAACGGACGATCGCACGATATATACACCCTTTTAATAAGTCTAATATATGCCGTTTTCCGCTAATGACGTCGAACTCGTGCTTTCAAATTTTATTCAGAAATGTACAAAGGCTTAAAACAACAAAAGAAATCGGAAAAGTTTTAAGCCTTTGTACATTTCTGAATAAAATTTGAAAGCACGAGTTCGACGTCATTGGCAGAAAACGGCATATATTAGACTTATTAAAAGGGTGTATATCTTTATTTATTTACCCTCGGATTTTTAGAGTAGCTTGGTGTAGGTAATATCTCCGAGATTTTACCCTCCCAACCATGATACAACACAGAAGACAGACCACAACACCGGGAACTACATGCCCTACCCTTTGCGACGAGTGTGTGGGTTCTTTTACGTCCCAAAGGATTATGAACATTGAAGGATTGTGAGACGCGGCCTACGGTTTATTGTCCTTATCCGAGAAGAATAGAGAGTCTAACCATTTGCAGATGTAATTACAAAGGTGGCACTTTCTCCTCAGTTATCTAAAGACCCTGAGTGTTGGTCCGGCCGGAGTTAAACTCACAACCTCCCGCGTGGCAGGCCGGTGCTCAATCAACTGAGCCACCGATGCGCGGTTAAACCACACCGCGCACCGGAGCACTGGTGCGCGATGACGTCATAGCTAACCAGAATTTCTCGCATCGATAGATTACCATATTTTCTTTACCATGGTGCTCCGGATGCACGTCTTCGGCACGCAGAGCTCCACTAAAACGATATTGAGATTGTGCATTGTCTTTTAAAGTGGAATATACATTTCAGTAAAGCAGAAATTTAAGACATCTGCCTTCTAAGTGCGTCGTTAGCAAGAAAATTCCAACAAGTCTTTCATTGGGCCAAGGCTGAGGATTCTCTGGTATCTTGGAATGATTTAAGAGGATTTAAATGCGGTTGCTTATATGTTGCATTTGTTTTTCCGGCTTAGTTTTCCAGTAAGAATGTTAGCATAATTAAAGCCTTGGTGCAGAGAATCCTTCTTCAGAGACTAAAGCTCATTTGGGAGAACAGTTTGATTATTTGTAGGATGTAAGGACTTCACGGTTTCCCTGATTTAATATCCTCGTGTATGAGGTAGTCGCTTGCAATCTGTTTAATCTTAATCTTTGCCTTCCTAAACAAAATGCCATGGTCGATGGTGCACTTTTACAAGGTTTGCCATGTCAACATACATACGTTAACGTGAATGTTATCGACAATTTCGGAGGAAACCAGGAGATAGGAGAAAAATCATTTTCAAAATCAAAAGCCAATTGACAAGAACTCTAGTTTTCTTTCTCAACATTTGATTTAAACTGCTTTTTTGTCGTGTGGTCTGATTTGAAGTCTTCTCAATGAGCAGCACACTCACGCTAAGCCAGATAAGCAAGACTTTAAATTAGGTGACTATCATTACGATTTATGCACCGTTATGAAATAAAAATATCGATGTTATATTTTAACTACATGATAAAGTACAATGCATGACGTGCATTACTTATATTTTGCCCATATGCCTGGATATGAAAAGTTATCAGTTTGTCCTTTGACCATTTCCAGATTTTTAGCTGTGTTCTTTCCATTTACGTATAACTATTCTTTTTTTAATAAAAATAAGTATGGATCATAACTTAATCAGCGGTGATATCAAGCCTTATATTTCGAGGAAAAGCTAGTTTTATTCAGGGAGAAGATAGGGCTGGAGAACATGAAGCACAAGTGGAAAACGCTGCTAGGCCTTAACATACTGTCACAAAATTCCTTTTTGTTTCGCTCTTGTTCTCTGTTTCGTTAGCTGCATAGTTTATTCCGTTCGTGTTAATTATTTAGTGTTAAGTTGGTATCGTAGTGAAACGTAATTAGTACCTTAGAAATAGTTTGCAAGTTTATTTGTTCTCTAAAGTCTCCTTTGTGAAAATACAATTGTAACTATAGGATTGTAAGTGTCGTGCATGTCTAAACAATAAGTTTGTCAGTAAGTGTTAATTGTAGAATAAATTATTATGTAAAGATATCAATGTAAGTAACGTGTTGTACGGGTGTGGCGAACAATTGGTTGACGGAAAAGGCACAGAAAGAGAGAAGGGAGAGTGAAAAGAGATCACCGCTAAGAGTCATTTGTGGGAGCTGTTTGAATCAAAGACAAAATCCATTTGTCCGCAGCAGCAGTGGCAACAGCGCGGAGATAAGCAACGAGTAGATGGTACAGAAGTGAAAGCGACGGGAAGAATTAATGCAAACGTGTGGATTAAATTGTCAAGGAACAGCAGTTTGTTGGTTTGTTTGTTTGTGGGCTTGACGTAAGTCTGTGAGTCG
This sequence comes from Montipora foliosa, assembly GCF_036669935.1. NCBI lineage: Eukaryota > Metazoa > Cnidaria > Anthozoa > Scleractinia > Acroporidae > Montipora > Montipora foliosa. The sequence goes on from NW_027179781.1 coordinate 45,657, forward strand.
AACCCAGGCCTCATTTGTGGGAGGGAAATGTTATCACCACTGCTTTATTCCTACACCTATACACCAGGCTAAATGTAACATTGCAAAATTAAACGGTCTGTCATCATTTTTTGTAAATGGATAAGTAAGTTGAGCTGTCTGAATTCTTTTTTCTCAGGTACGGATGGAAAGTCATTTGCCGGATTTCGAGCATGTTACTGCATGAAGGGATTCTTTCGAAAACACATGTTTGAAGAATGCGAGCCATGCAAGCAAGGATTAAAATGTGAGAATGAATCGATTAATCTTCAACAGGGTTACTGGTGGAAATGGGAGAACGATACGAACAAAGAACTTTACAAATCCTTCGGCGAAGTCTTACGCGGGAATTTTTCTGTTAGCAACAAAACCATGATCGAGTACCCAAACTCTCTTCCTCGAGCACATAAATGCCCAAGACCAGAATCATGTCTGGGAGGTACAAACTCCACTTGTGATGTTGGATATGAAGGACCATTGTGTGAAGTGTGTAGTCCTGAATATTACAAACAGTTGAAGACCTGCAAAAAGTGCCCAACAAAAACATGGATGATCGTACAGCTTTCCGTCATAGCTGTTGTAACTATTCTAATCACCGTGGTTGTGGTTTGGAGAAGCAGGAAACAAGCCAAGAAGAAACAAGATCGCTCCTTAGTTGATATAATTCTTGGTAGACTAAAGATTGTTATCGGTTTCTACCAGGTAACCTTTGGAATTCTTGATGCATTTGCGTACATCAAATGGCCAGACTCTCTCTCCCTTATTGGAAAATATTCCGAGATATTACAGCTAAATATATTGCAGATTGCCCCAATCCACTGTCTCTTTCCAAGCCTAAAAGTCAATGCTTTTGGAAGATTGTATGCTATGCTCGGTATCAATTCTGCAGTGATCATTGTGGCATTCATTATTTATGGCATTAGGAAGATGTTTTTGACCAGAAAGACCTTCGAGAGTCAAATGGAGAAAGTGAAGAAAATTTCCGAAACAAAGACATTGGCCTTCAGAACAGTCTTTTTCTTCCTTTACTTAACATATCTAAGCACCTGCTCGAAGACAGCAAAGGTTCTTCCCCTTGCTTGTCACAAACTGTGCCTGGACGAAAAAGGTGAAAAGTGCGATAAGTTTCTAAAAGATGACTTTAATATCAACTGTTCCAGCCAAGAATTCCGACGATCTGTGATTGTTGCATACTGCAGTATTTTGTACATCATGTTTCTACCTATAGCTACATTGGTGGTTCTTTGGAGACACCAAAGGTCATTGAAGAAACATGGCGACGGAGGTGACGATGAATCCACATATTCCCAGCATTCAAATCCTGAAATCGTCACAGGATTACAGTTTTTATTCTCAAATTACAACAGTCATGCATGGTATTGGGAACTTGTTGAGACAGCTCGAAAGGTGACTTTAACATCAGCCATTATTCTGATCGGAAGTGAGAGCAGAGCCTATATTGCGTTAGCTCTTGTTATGTCAGGTCTCTATGGAATGTTCTTTGCGTACAAGCGGCCTATAGCGGAACCCTTTGAGAACAAATTGATGGTTTCTTCCCTTGCTGTAACAATGGTCAACCTAGTAATAGGTGCCGTGAGTAGAATACCAGCAGAAAGTGTACATTCCTCGATGGACTCATACATGGACCATATCGTGTTCAATGCATTGGTATTCGGAGCAAATTTTTTAGTCATTGGAATTCTTGTGGGTAAGCACTATGTTCTTATTTGTAATTACTAAAGCAAGCACGGTCCATAAATTTTTGTTAATTTTTTGCAGAAAATAAACGTATTTTTGTAGTGCTCCCATGACTCTCTTTTTCTGTATCTGGAGGTTCTCATACTCAGATCGCCGAGAGTGTTGGTATTTGCACTATTTATTTTGCCCTTTGATGTGCACACCATGATTGAATTTGCCGGATCAAAGAGATTGTTGGTGAAATCTGTAGCCAACTCATAAAAGAAGCTATATATAGATGGCAAAGTTCAACTATGCCATCTGTATATAGCTTTGACCCATTATGCAAGATGTGTTGACGACAAGCATGTTATGTTCTTCTGAAAATTTCCATTAAATTTCGAAATCACTTGAAGATCTTTCAATATGAGTGGACTAAAGTCACACGAAAAAACATCCGGGCATTTTCAACCATTAGGGGAAAAACAGTCAGGTGGATTTTAATGCCCACTTTACAGCGTACTAAGCTCCGCTGTTGGGCTTTTCGTTCACTTGCGATAACATACAAACGTATCTCTTTTCTTTCTTCTTTTTTATTTTCAGTCCAGTACCTCAGGTACATTTACTGCTTTATCAAGGAGTGGCGTAAAAATCCACAATGGTCTTTTTCGTGTTGCCTAGCGTTACTTTTGCCTCTTAATGACCTCTTTAACGAAATACGAGGGATGGCGGGGAAAAATGTTCTCACAGAACAAGTGCAAACTGGTACGTTTAACGTGCCATCAGTTTCTAGTGCGATCAACGAGAGTGGGGCAGTAAGCTTTGAGCTTGCTACTATTCATGAGCAGCCGAAAGAGTCAGTTGAACCTCGATCAGTCAACATTGACTTTGAAGACAGCGACAACGGTGACTTTAAAGAAGAAGATGCTGACAAAGTGGCATTTGACGCAAGAAAGGAGAGTGGAGCAGTAAGCTTTGAGCTTGCTAGTATTCATGAGCCGCCGAAAGAGTCAGTTGAACATCGATCAGTCAACATTGACTTTGAAGAAAGCGACAACGGTGACTTTGAAGAAGAAGATGCTGACAAAGTGGCACTTGACGCAAGAAAGGAGAGTGGAGCAGTAAGCTTTGAGCTTGCTACTATTCATGAGCCGCCGAAACAGCCAGTTGATCCTCGATCAGTCAACATTAACTTTGAAGAAAGCGACAACGGTGACTTTGAAGAAGAAGATGCTGACAAAGTGGCATTTGACGCAAGAAAGGAGAGTGGAGCAGTAAGCTTTGAGCTTGCTAGTATTCATGAGCCGCCAAAAGAGTCAGTTGAACCTCGATCAGTCAACATTGACTTTGAAGAAAGCGACAACGGTGGCTTTGAAGAAGAAGATGCTGACAAAGTGGCATTTGACGCAAGAAAGGAGAGTGGAGCAGTAAGCTTTGAGCTTGCTACTATTCATGAGCCGCCAAAAGAGTCAGTTGAACCTCGATCAGTCAACATTGACTTTGAAGAAAGCGACAACGGTGGCTTTGAAGAAGAAGATGCTTACAAAGTGGCATTTGATGCAAGAAAGGAGAGTGGAGCAGTAAGATTTGAGCTTGCTAGTATTCATGAGCCGCCGAAAGAGTCAGTTCAACCTCGATCAGTCAACATTGACTTTGAAGAAAGCGACAACGGTGGCTTTGAAGAAGAAGATGCTGACAAAGTGGCATTTGACGCAAGAAAGGAGATTGGAGCAGTAAGCTTTGAGCTTGCTACTATTCATGAGCCGCCAAAAGAGTCAGTTGAACCTCGATCAGTCAACATTGACTTTGAAGAAAGCGACAACGGTGGCTTTGAAGAAGAAGATGCTGACAAAGTGGCATTTGATGCAAGAAAGGAGAGTGGAGCAGTAAGCTTTGAGCTTGCTAATATTCATGGGCCGCCGAAAGAGCCAGTTGAACCTCGATCAGTCAACTTTGGCTTTGAAGAAAACGAAACCAGTGACCTTGAAGAAGAAGTTGCTAACAGAGTGGACCATTTTGCAGACCCGAAAAAAACATTTGATACGCCTCTTTGATTGGCCATTTAAAGGAATTAAATTAACAGAGAACTATCGCGGACAACGGCAGTCTATTGTAGAAATATAGAACCTTAGGTCCTTTGATGATGTAACCCAACAGCGTATGAGGGTCCTAATTGATCGTCAAGTCGTTATCAGGAAAAGAAGATGAAGGATTACCTTAACTAAATCATGATCTCAAGGTTTGGAAGTCTCTACAACGTGCGCTCAATTATGCCCCTCAGATTCTGTTTTGGAGATTGTTTAACGTTAAAACACTAGATTAAACTGGCCAATCCTTAGAAATTATGTCTATCCTTGACTCGGTCTTCTGTGACTAGAACGGATAAGGGAGCCTTGGATACTCTAAATCTTGTATTGGAATGCCTTACCACGTAGCATTATAGACGATAAAATGAACATGTAATTGACGACAACATAACGTTGTCTAACGGTTGAATAACGAGGCAGATCCCGGGAAAAAATATTATTGTGAATTACACGGATCACATTCTTCCAACAAACAATAGCCCCAAATCGCCAACAAGTGTGCAATTGCAACCGAACTTACACGGATATATACACAGTCACGCGACACCGTAAACCAACAGTATAAAGAACCAATAAGAGTGATATGAAGTAAATATCAAAGTGTCAGTAGTTTTTTTTCTTTTTCTTTTTCTTCTTTTTTTTTTTTCATCACGTACGTTTAGAATAAAGTCGTTGAAATCAGAAGGAAGTGGGCAGATGAATGGTAACGCAGTTTTTGTGGCCCGTTGAGTTGAAATGTTTGTCCACAGGGAAACCAGGATTGTTGTTTCGTATACTTCGTCAGTGTTTGTTAAATCCGTCCGGTTTCACCAATATAAAGAATGGTAGGACATCGATGACAGGACATGCAGTATGTAAGATTACTCGACTGGCAGGTAAAATGGCCTTGGGTGGAAGTTCTCTTATAATGACTGACGTATGCACAGGTATGGCGACGTGGATGTTGACAGGCACGCGAGTCACTCTGATCAGTACATGCGCGGCCAGTTGAGTGTACGAGTAAGTTTCTTAGGTTGCGATCGCGTTTGTATGCTACGACATGTGATTGTGAAAATATATGACGGGTAAGCTAGTCGGTTGATAGAATACGGAAATTCTGAAATAGAAAGTGTTTGATTTGCTTGTTGAAAAGGTGGTATGTGAGAACAAGAGGTACTCTGTCAACGGTGCTGACAGTGAGCTCAGATGGGCGTAGGGAATCAGGACGTTTGCACTTCCTTCTTGTTGCATTTTTTAACGGCTTTGTTTACATTGAAGAAGGCTTCTACACCCGAGATGTCTGAGATTTATTTTACTACTGACAATTTTTTTGTCATTTTATATCATTCTACCTGGTTATTCATTTCGAGGTGTCATGCATCTCCTACAAAAAGGTTTTGGTTGTTGACACCAACAGTATAGCTGTCAAAACAAAAAAATCCGAGATCCGAATGTCTGCTTTGAGCATAGTCTTGAGACAAGTAAGGAAGAAAGAAAGAAAGAAAGAAAAAGCGCTTTCTGCAAGCTCGCACAGCACACAAGTTGTGGTCACATGGTAGAAATGGTTGTCCTGCGCAAATGAATTAATTGTAAACGACATTCAACATTCATTTATATAGAGCGGCCAAAGGTACAAATTATACGCTAGCGAGTCACTGAGTGACCTTTAAATTATATTGCACAGATTGGCTCAGTTACTTTTGAAACAAATAAAGGAAGAAATCCTACATTTTTTTTTTTTGTATCAGGCAGCGTAATTTACTTTATTCTGCACGATTACAAAAAAAAAATAGTCCAGGGATAATCACTGACATGAAGTTGTAAACCTCATGGGCTGGCATAACCGACTCGTATTTTTTCACCTTCTCCCCATTCAAACCGCTCCTAAGCAAATAAGATTTCACGTCTTGGATGTCAATATTGTCACGTAAGAAAGAGCGTGATTTACCCAAGTTTCCAAGGGGTTTGTAGGTAAGGAAGCCATGATTTCTCCTCTGGTTTGTTCTTCACGTTACCGCACGTGGCAATGTTTAGCTGTTACAAATCATTCTTAGCATCGCCTTTTACCAAGGTTTTCGGCTAAACAATTTATCTGCGTACAAACTCCTTTCAAAGCTACCATTCCCAACCGTAAAACATCCGATAAATGTGTCAGTTTCGATACATTACGATCTACGCTTCTCCCCGCTCCACCGCTCGCGATATTGATCTTGTTGGCGTTCCCCATTCCCCCCCCCCCCCCCTCATTTCGAAGAGCAGGGTATTATGGGATACGTGGAAGTGGCAAATGAATGCATAATTAGTAATATTGCTGTATATCTTAGTGCTTCATTTCATATCTTGTAATGTTGCCAGGGAGCTTCATAGCCTCAATAGCAAAAAATGATTAATTGTAGTAAAATAGATAATGTTCTTAACTTGATTAATGCATAATGATGGGTTATATCATGTATTTTCTTTGTGAAATTGCAGCTGCATATCATAGTACTTTAATTCATATCTTGTAATGTTGCCAAGTAGCTCAGCCTTAATGGCCAAAAGCAATTCATTTCAGTAAGAAATATAACGTTCTTACCTTGATTAAAAGAATTACTTAAACTTGAAAAGCCTCGATAGTGAAAAAATGATTCATTGTAGTAAGAAAGATAATGTTCGTAACTTGATGAACTCTTTTTTTCTTCGTAAAATTGCTATATTTCTTAGGCCCGTTCCAAACACCGCTCCAGCCATGTGCCGAACCAAACTCAATAAATTTTGACTTAAGAGCGACTTCAGAGAAACGAGCAACGTACCTGTAGGTCGCACCAAACTTAGATTTGGGCTTGGGTAAGAGCTGAGAGAGTTTATAAATTGTCTTAATTTTTGCGTTTCGTTCGGCATATGACCAGAACGCCGTATCATGAATCAGTCGTCACTCCATGATCGCATAATGCGACAGACCCTGCCGAACTCAACGTTGTTTGCCGCTCTAAACATAACCTGCCGCACCAAATTGATTCAAACTCCGCTCTTCAGTCGTTTTAAACTCAACAGTTAGGTTTGTTTTGAACGGGCCTTGGTAGTTTAGGTATCTTGTATTGTTGCCAGGTAGTTAAGCCTCAATGGCCAAAAGTAATTCATTGCTGTAAGAAATATAATGTTCTTACCTTGATTAAAAGAAATACTTAAACTTGAAAACGTTTGGGCATATTTTTCCATCTGCTGGAACTCAATAATAATAGGCAACTAATAAGCAACAACAACGGGGACCTGAACGAGAACATCACAAATTTGCAGATTAAGTGGACAAAACGACAGCTTTGCATTCCTTGCTCGTGCATTTCACTTTTTCCCATTTCTTTGGCGTAGACTGAAAAACAGCAACTTGAAATATCCAAATTTGAGATTTTTAGGAAGAACGTCAGCACTTTTTCTTCCCCCAAGTTAAGTGCATTCGTTGGAGATCAATGTTTTGCAAGCCGAGTTGTCCCGTTAAGGCGGGCTGGCTCGTTTAGCCGAGGTCCTCGCACGTCTGAGAAAAAAAAAAACACCAAAAAGCAAGTTTGCGATTATAAGGAAAATTCTCAGCTCGGTTACCCGAGATGTTGGGATCGCGGTTAACCTGCCAGGCTGAGATTTTTCCACGTAATCACGTTAACCGGGACAGCCCCGGTTAGCCAAGCCAGCGATTTTTAACCACATTACTCCTCTTTAGAGCAATATGCCCACGGAATAGCTGGGGGTTTTTTGTTGAAATAAAATATGCACATGTATAAGATAGCAAACTTTAGGGCTTCTTTAAATTGTAAAATGGTGAAATTTAATAACAAATGAGCGAGACTAACGGCTGTCCACTTCTTCTTCGTCTTGTTGTTATTATTATCTCGCAGAATAAAACTTTGGAATGCTGTCCACATTATGAGTAGTATAGGGCGCATAACGTAACCTACACCACTTGAGAAGCTACAATTAGAAGTAAAAAAAATTAGGTACGGAACCTAGTACAATTCTAATATACATAATGATATGAATCTCTCTACTTAGAGAGCCAATTCAGAATATTATTAAATTCTATACTCTATAAAACCTGGGCAAAAGTATGATGATATCATTATCTCTACTAAAAGCCTATTTAGAAAATTATTCAGTCTTATACTCTCATTATCTCTTATAAACCTACACGAGGCCATCATAATTTGGTTATCTCTACTAAAAGCCTATTTAGAATCATATCAAACTCTTATCCACAATAAAAACTGCGTAGAAAATAATTAAAATACAGGTTTTGCGACAACCCTTGTGTTTCTGGATTTCAGAAGAAAAAAGAAAACCTGAAGTCTAGTGTCCTTATCGCCCTAACTAAGTATTTATCTTAAATGTTCTGGCAATGTTCAAAGTGTTTGAGATGACCGACTTCTGCATCCGCTCAAGTACACTCCGCGCTCTCGCTCCTATTAGCTTCCTCACCGACTTCTCTAGGTGTTTAGAATAACCACCCAATACGTCAATTATTATGTTGTACTGTTCAACCCTGTAACCATTGTATCTCTGCTTCAGCTCCCACATCATGGGACCATACTTGAGCGTCTTTTCCTCATCTTTCTTGGCTCTACTCTCAATCCATGGGCAGCTCATTTCAATTGTGTAAACTTCTTTCCTCTCGTGGCTGACAAGACGCGCGTCTATCCGATTTGCTCTTACTTCGTTGTGCTCTGCATAGATGGGAATATCCCAAAACGCTTCACTCGTGGTGTTCTGGTAGGCTGGTTTTGGCATCGCCGGTGAGTACCATGGTGGAACCTCTTCTATCAACTCATGCTCTCGGAGGAGCTCAAAAAACAGAATCTTCAAGGCTGCATTATGCCTGTATAGGTACTTGGTTTGTGCCAGGGAGGAACATCCAGCCAGTACATGTGCAACGCTCTCAGCTACCTTCCCACATAACATGCATAGGACTTCACCGTCGGTGGAGGTTTGCGTCTTTTCCTTTGTGTAGAGCTTCGTAGGTAACAACTGCTCATATAGCTCATACATGCCCGCGATGGTATATGTAGGGCATGTAGCCCAACCTTTTAGCCATGCAAAGCAGCTGGTTATGCTTAGGCTATCATCGTCCCATCTGATACGGAATAACTTTCCTTGTCACCTTTTTTCTTTAGCGATCTCCAAGAGCTGCATCTCTTGAGATTTCTTCAGCAGATTCCCAGCTCTTGCTGCAGTCACCACCTTTCCCTCCGTTGTAACACACACGGGATTTAGGATATGAAGCTGAAGTGTGATGTTAAGTTCTTCAGCGTACTTGGCTGCTTCCTTTACAAGCGACTGGTGACCTGATGCCATGGCGTGTTCTTCAAATTCTCTAACTGCTCCCACAGTCTGGTCCGAGTTCTGATACAATTTCAGTAGCGATTTGATTTTAGTGATCTTATACTCGTGTTCGACTGATTGCAGGCCTCTACCCCCTTTCTCCCTCGGTAGATATAACAAAGAAGTTAGGCTAGCTGGGTGCTTGCCACCGTTCTCAACTATGATCTTCCGAGCTGCTCTGTCCACACCTCTTAACTCTGATAGAGACCAATGTTGTGTCCACATTAAGTACCGCAGCACCGGTTATTATTATTATTATTATTATTATTATTATTATTATTATTATTATCATTGTTATTATTATTATTATTATTATTATTATCATTATTATTATTTCACGCGACATATTCTAAATCTAACCCAAACCGGGCTGGCACACCTCATGTAATATATACTGGGCTGAAACTCATCCCGGCAAACCCGACCAACCTGGCTAATTTAATCGGCCCTTTATGTCTGACGAAATAGGCAATAATGACAAGAGAACTCGCCAATGATGTGTCCTGTAAGCTTGAATGGCGACGTGGTGTGTGACACTGCGTGAAGACGAAAATATTCTTCAGTATTCTAGACTCGAATATGTGATTGTGGCGCAATATAGTCCTAGAGTATTCAAGGCACACACGATACGTGACGTACACCTGAAATATTCGAATCGAATATGGTGGAATACGCTCCGTTGATGATCATTCTTTGATTTTCGTTAAAGTATACCACACACCTGTCGTGCCCCTAGAGTATGATGGCGAACCCTTCGATAAACGAGTTTTGTGAAAGAAGGTAACAGTTGAGGTGCATACCATTCTCTTGGAAGCAAAATTTACGCTATGAATTCAAAAGATGTGCAATCTGCGCGTGTATACGTTTATCCTTGAATACGTGATCTTGACGGCAAAGGTATAGAATTCTAGAGTATTGATGGCTTGCACAACCGTGACTTATACCTGGAAAATTTTTATCCAATATCAAGGGCATCCAGCGTGCAAATTAAGCCAAAAGCCTTGTAATGCTAGAAGAATTTGATCTGTTCGGATATCTTAGCTAAAAATTGAAGTGTATGGGCATATTGCAGAAGCATGACTGTGTACAGGTTCGTTAACCGGAACAATATTACTTTTTGCGTTCCAACGAAGGACACATTTTTAATCGTGTTGTTTTACGAATGTCCCCTAGCCCGTATATGTTTCGCGGGTATCAGTTGTGATGCCATGTGATTTCATCCATTCAAATTTCACCTTGGACTGACTTGCCGACAGGCACAACACCCTTGATCTGATGTGGTTGTGAATCTGTCATGCCTCGACATCGGGTTCGTATCGCAATGCCCGCACGCCCAAATCAAAGCGGTAAAAGATCCCCATATTTTTACGTGCTTGGCAGTTGTGGGTGTTGGTTGCTCGGTAATTTTCTCTGCTGTTTTTTCCAAAGGTAACATAAGTTTTGTTGATTTCTTCAAAGTATCACTTGCAAATATGACTAAAGCTACTTATCAGAACATCAGAAAGCTGTGAAGTGGTTTGTTTTGTAGGAAACAGACACTGCCAATTCGCCGCCGCAATTTCGGGCTATTTTGTAGTTTTGACCCGAAATTGCCTCACACCAACGTTAGATTGCATTGTAATGCAAATGAGAAAAACTAGCCGAGAAAAGGGCTATTAAAAGTCATCTTAAAAACGATTTTGATGATTGTCTTTAAAGTAGTCTCGTTTGGATGCAATTTGTCGCTTATTCTCGAGAACGAACAGCGCTAAAACTGTAAACAGTTTGGGGCAGTTTTCAAAATGCACGCCCAATGGTAATCCATGTGTCTGTCCTCTTATTGACGATGAAAATTGGCCAATGAGCGTGCAAGAATCTCTGCAGTTATTGTAAAAATCATTGACTCCTGTTTGGCTCAAATGAACCAGTTGAATAAAACGACCCATTGGGATCACTTGCGATTTAGCACCTCAATGGATAAGTTGCTCCAATCAAAAAATTGCAAGAGGGAGGGGATGATGGGAATAAAGGAGCTTCATCCTACTATTTTGTATTTTATGAAAGACTGGGGACAAGTCAAGGCGAGCCGGTTGCTCTAAAATGACCTACTTGGCTCAAATTACCATGATAAATTGAGTCCCCTGAACTAAACCATTACTCTTTTGCAAGTCCCACTTGGCTCAAAGTAAATCATTTCATTTAATCCATGCATTTAGAAACTGACTATTGGGAGCACTACATGTACATGTAGGTTAAATTAGGACCTAATGAACTAACAAGGATTGTTTCAATTTTACCTTTCTCTGCTTCGAGAAATTTCTCAATCCTCTTACCTAACTTAATGGGCCACTTCGGAAGATACCAATAATACTCTTTGTTTGTCCCCCCACATTTTGCATAAGCATTGTCTCCAGTTTCTCTTGGGACTCAAAATGGTCCCAAGAGAAAACAAAAACAATGCTTATGCAGAATTTGTGAGGACAAACAAAGAGTATTATGGTATTTTCCGAAGTGGCCTATATTCTGAATCTGACATGTACTTATTCTTATAACAAAGCAGTGAAAAAAATTAAATACAATCCCTTTTGAATAATTATACAATTTAAGTGCCACTTTATTTTATTAATCGATGTGTCCATTTATATACATGTACAGTGTGCTCTACTTTAAACATTCTGTGACATCATAAATTATAGACAGTACAATTGAACATAAAATATGATAAAAAACTAATAGCTATTACTACATGTAAAAATCT